>NC_089504.1:139482976-139786007 GCF_036850995.1 Saccopteryx leptura
ATATGTATGGGTCCTGTTTTCTTATCCACGCAGCTACCCTATGTCTTTTGATTGGATCATTTAACCATTTACATTTAAGGTTATTATTGATATATAGTTATTTATTGCCATTTTATTCTTTAAAACTATATTCCTCTTTTGCTATATTCTTTTTCCCCTTTGATCTGTTTACAACAGGCCCCTTAGCATTTCTTGCAGCCTTGGTTTGGTTATAGTGAATTCCTAATTTTTTTTTTGTCTGAAAAGCTTTTTATTTCTCCTTCAATTTTAAACAATAGCCTTGCTGGATAAAGTAGTCTTGGTTGTGGCTCTTGTTGTGCTTTACTTTGAATATTCTTGCCATTCTCTTCTGGCCTCAAGTGTTTCTGTTGAGAAGTCAAAAGTCACCCTTATGGGGGCTCCTTTGTAAGTGATAGTCTTTTTTTCTCTAGCAGCTTTTAATATTTTCTCTTTATCATTTAGCTTTGGTATTTTAATTATGATGTGTCTTGGTGTAGATTATTTTTGATTTCTCTTTAATGGAGTTCTCTGTGCTTCTTGAACATGTGAGATGTTTTCCTACTTTAATTGAGGGAAGTTTTCAGCTATGATATGATTGAACAAGTCTCTATCCCTTGTTCTTCCTTTTCTGCCTCAGGAACCCCTATATGCGGATGTTATTTCTCTTCATGTTGTCACAGAGCTCTCTTAGAGTTTCCTCAGACTTTTTGAGTTTCTTTTTTTTTCTGCTCTGCTTCCGTGACTTCATTTATCTTGTCCTCTAACTGGCTGATTTGATTCTCAGCTTCAATCATCCTGCTTTTAATTCTTTCCATTGTGTTCTTGATTTTTGATATTGTATTTGTCATTTCTGAATGATTCTTTTTTATTATTTCAATGTCCTTTTTTTGTATTTGCTATCTCTTTATTTAGGTGTTTGTAACGACCATCTATTGTTGTTCTAATATCTTTGAGCATCCTATCAATCGTTATTTTAAACTCTGCATCTGGTAATTTGGTTATATCTGACTCATTCAGATCCTTTTCTGGGGATTTCTCTTGATTCATTTGTGTTGTATTTCTCTGCCTTCTATTCTGTCTGTGTAAAAGAAGGTTTTGGCCACTGGAGTCCACTGGGTGTGGCCTCTGTGTTCCCTAGGTGTGGTCTGTTTGCAGGCCCACTACTCCCTCTGCTGCTGCTGCTGCCTAGGGCATTCTGGTATGGGCGTTACCGGTGCCTGCTCACTGGGGCTGTTGCTTTGGTCTTTGCCTCTCCTTCACGGGAGTGGCTGTGATCACGTGCTCAGGTGTACAAGCCCAGGTGGCCTTGGCCTTCGCCCCACCCCCACGAGTGGTGTTATGCTCGGCCCTGAGGGCAGGGGTGAGTACCTTTGCTCAGCTGCAGGTCTCTGCCTGTTTCCGGGCTTTTGCCCCGCCCTTGCAGGAGAAGCCCGCTCATGGGAGGGCTGCAAGCCTTGGCTCCATAGGCCAGGTGGGACTGCATGCCCACACTCAGTAGTGGGACTCCTCCTGTTCTGTGCTTTTGGCTCCATCCCCATGGGAGGGGCCGGCTCCCAAGTCAGATCACAAGCCTGTGTTCCACAGGTGGGGTAAGGCTGTGCTCCTGCGCCCTTGCTCAAGGGCAGGTCTCCACCCCTTCCGGGGCTTCTGCCCTTCCCCCACAGGCTGGATTACAGATGGCCCGCAGCTGGACTTGACCACTTTTGCATACCCCTCCTCCCCAGCCGGGGAAAAGCAAGCTCACACCTGGGCCTCAGTGGTGGTCAGCCAGCTTCCACCCTTGCCGACAGAACCACACTTCCACGTCCTGCCACCGCCCACTCTCGGGCAAGCCCTCAGCCATGTGGATGGGGGCGTTGCAGCTCAGACCCTAAGACTCACTACTGTACCCCGAAAGCTCCCTCCTTCTAAGCAACTGTGCTCTGAGTGCCACAGGATAGCTTGTTTGGCTGGTGTCCTGCTTCCCTTTGCTGGTATTGCTGTTTCCAGGGGAAATATTCACTTTATATTTGGGGAGTGACTCGTCCCAGAGGTTAGGGTGGCTGTCTCTCAAAATGTTTGTGCCTGTGCCTCCTAGATTTCACTCTCTTCCTGCTACTCTGGACCTCTCCTCTCTCCCTGTCCCCCATAACCCCGGGTGAGTGGTTGTGAGAGAGGTGTTCTGCGTGGTCCCTTTAAGAAGAATCCTGGGTCTGAGAAATCAGTCTCTTTCTCACAAACAGTATCCTGACTTGTTTCCAGCTAAATACTGTCCACACGCCTCTTTTAGGCTCTGGGGCTGCAGGCTGGGGCTTTGTTCCTGGGACTCAGGACCCTCCTCCTTCTGCTAAACTCACTTCCCGCCACGTTAGCCTCTCCCGGCTGCCGTTTGCTCTGGGGAGCTGGGCAGCCCTCTCCACATTTCCGCTTTTCCTACCAGTCTCAGTGTGCCTTCTTCAGTGTTCCTTGGTTGAAGAGTCCTCTTAGTTTAGTCCAACGTTGGTTTTTCCAGATGGTTCTTAAAATTAGTTTGTAATCCACTTTGGTTCTGGGAGGTGGAAGTTGGTATATCTGCTTACTCCATTGCCATCTTGTTTCTCCCCCTTAAATGTTTTATATATTTTGGATATTAGCCTATTTCAGATATATGACTTGCAAATATTTTCTCTCATTCAGTATGTTGCCTTTTCATTTTGTTGGTGGTTTCCTATGCTGTGCAGATGCTTTGTAGTTTGATGTAGTCCCACTTGTTTATTTTTGCTTTTGTTGCTTTTGTTTTTGGTGTCAGATTAAAAAGAAATAATCACTAAGACTTATGTCAAGGAATCTACCACCTATGTTTTCTTGTAAGAGTTATATCATTTAAGTCTATATTTAAGTTTTTATTTTTTTTTAGCAAGAGAGACAGACAGAGGAACAGGCAGCTGCAGACAGACAGGAAGGGAGAGAGATGAGAAGCATCAACTTGTTGTGGCACTTTAGTTGTTCATTGATTGCTTTCTTATATATGCCTTGATGGGGGGACTTCAGCTGAGCCAAGGACCCCTTGCTCAAGCCAGTGATCTTGGGCTTCAAGCCAGTGACCTTTGGACTCAAGCTTGCAACCATGGGGCATGTCTATGACCCCATGCTTGAGCCGTTGATATTTAAGTCTTTAATCCATTTTAAGTTAATTTTTGTGTATGGTATAGAATAGTGGTTAAGTTTTATTCTTTTGTATATAACTATCCTGTTTTCCCAGACCATTCATTGAAAGACTATCCTTTTCTTGGCTCTTTTATCATAAGTTAATTTTACATATATGCATGGGTTTATTTCTGGGCTCTCTATTCTTTTCCATTGATCTAAGTGTCAAATTTTATGCCAGTATTATACTGTCTTAATTACTATAACTTTATAATATAGCTGGAAATCAGGGAGTGTGATGTCTCCAGTTTTGTTCTTCTTTCTCAAGATTATTTTGGGATTCAGAATTTGTTTTTGTAGTTTTATACAAGTTTTAGAAATTTTCATTGTATTTCAGCAAAAAATGCAATTAAAATTTTAATAGAAATTACATTGAATCTGTAGATTACTTTAGGTAGTATGGACATTTTACCTATACAGTATTAATTCTTCTAACCCATCAGAACAGAATATCTTTCTATTTTCTATTTATTTGCATCTTCTTCAATTTATTTCTTTAATGTCTTATAGTTTTCAGTATACAGGTCTCTCATCTCATTGGTTTAATTTATTTCTAGGTGTTTTATTCTTTTTAATGCAATTGTATATGGGATTGTTTATTTTTTCTGATAGTTTATTATTAGTGTATAGAAATGCAAAAGATTTTTGGGTTTTGATTCTACATCAAATTTGTATACATTAAATATATTTTCTGACGTCACGGAAATGGCGCCGTGAGCAGCGCGTCCGACAGATCTCCCCAAAATCACAACAAATTTATCAACTAGAAACAGGAAAATTTATCTTCGGAGCAAACTGAAAGCAATAGGACTGTTATCACTCGAATCTGAGAGACGAGGGTGTGGAGGAAGCTACCCCAGGGACGTTCACTCAAGCCGCGAGAAAGTGCGCCTGTGGTAAGTCATCCCGCACTCGGAAGCCGCTGCCGGCCGCCGCCGCCGCCGCTGCCGCCGCCAGCCCGGGTCGGTTGCAGAACGAGCGGCGAGCAGCTGCTGGCGCGCTCCCGGTCTGGTTGCAGACCGAGCATTGCAGACCGAGCACCGCTAACGTTCCCAGCGGCCCGCGCACGGGGAGCGGGAGAGGCCCCAGGGCGGTATTCCCTACTTGGGAGATTCTCTCCGCGGGCGGGGCACCTCACCCAGCCATTCAAGCTAACAATCAAGCGTTGGGGGAGGGGCGCGCGCAGGCAGCCTGAAATACCTTCGGGAGCACAGCTGCGACCCAATTACTAAAATTAACTTAACCCGTGAAATCTGCGCACCCTCGGTTCTAATTGATAAGATCTCTCTCAGTTCACCGACCCAAGACAAGAGGCTTGATATTTTTTGGTGCCTCTCGCTAAAGGGGCGGGGGCAACTTCTGATTGATAGAGCCTCCATATTCAGGGATAAACGCTAACAAGAAGGACTTGGCAGATAATAAGATCTATAGCACACTAGTCGCAAGCAGAGACTAGTGCCTCTTCTTACCGGCCAAAACAGGCTACAAAGTGTGGAAAGCCTGGGTTGAGAGGTCCAACGGAATGCTAGGCGCTGAACAATCACCTTGACAACAATTGACTCCCACCCCCGCCTGATTACACTGGAGGCCCTGACTGTCAGAGCCCTTCCCAGAGCCTTGCACTGAGTGGGGATAGAGTGGGGATTTCCCAGCTCTTTGAGCCTCTTACTCCCCAGACAGAAGCAGTGGCAGCCTTGTGGCTGGATCGCCAGGCTGCTGGTTCGGGAAGGGGGGACTGGGAGAGAGAATCCACGAAGGCGAACTCTCTCGTCGGTAGACCCTGAAGACGCCAGCAGGCCTTGACTACCAGCAAGACTAAAGCCAATTGTGTGACATTGCCATAGAACCCCATCAATTGCAAGTCCCTGCCTGGGTGTGGCGCAGGGGCAGGGCCTGGGGTGCAGAGTCGCCGACCGGGAAGAGGGAGAGAGGAGAAGGAGGAAGAGGTTGACATCTCAAAATCAGGAAAAATCCACAGACTTTGCTGCTTGTTCCACTGTTTGTTTGTTTTTTGTTTTTTTTTGTTTTTTTTTTTGTTGTTGTTGTTGTTTGTTCCTTCTATCTTATTGCCTTTATTTCCTCCACCTCAGTCCTTCTATTCTCTGCCCATCTTATGCTTCCCTTTTCTTGAACTACACTACCCATAAGTGTTACATTTTATTTCTCTTCTTCATCCTCACCCTCCTTTGGGGTTATACTCCAGGACACTTAATTCTCACTCTCTCCTCTTTTGTTTTTTTTTTCCTTATTTTGTTTTTTTCTCTTCCTTTTTTATTTCTTCCTTCGTTTTTCTCTTTTTCTTACTTTTTCCTTTCTATTCGTTTTTTCTTTTCTCGTTTTACTTTCCTCCCATTTAATCCTCAATCACGAACAAATTAGTTAATTTGGGACTCAAGGGTTTTTTTGGCTTTGTTTTTCTTTTTCGGTTTTGTTTTTGTTTTTTTCTGGTTGGTTTGTTTTTGTGGCATTTTGGGTCCTCCCAACCCAAGGTCTCCATTGTATTTGGTCTTTGCTCCACTTAATACAATGTATTTTTTACTTATTATTTTTATTTTTTCTTCTTGATTATTCCTTTTTTTGTCCTTTTTTCTGGTTCCCTCTTGTCCCTCTCATTATATCTCTTGGTTGACCGTCACCCGCAGGCAGATCAACTTATGCTTGTCTAAGATTTTCTTCCTTTTTTTTTTTTTTTTTTATTTATTTTTTTATTTTTTGCCCCCTTGAACTCTACACCGCAAACCAGGCCCTCCATTATAGGCACGATATTTCCCTGAGGAGGGGAGAGGAGGGAAGGAGAACAAAGAAAAAAAAAGGGGGGAAATAATAAATTATTACTGCTTTTTTTGGGGGGTGTTTTACCCTTTGTTTTTTGTTTTTTTTTTTTGTTTTTTTTGTTTTTGTTTTTGTTTTTGTTTTTTTTGTTTTTTTGTTTTTTACTTTTTACTCTTTATTAATTCTAATTAGTGCTATCAACAAGACCACCCTCAGATGCCAATAAGAAAGAGGAAATCGAATATTATGGATACAAAAGAAAGAGAGGTAACACAAATAGATGTGGAAAAATCTATGGAGAAAAGACTTAACATATTGGAAGCCTTGGAGCTAAATGACAGAGAATTTAAAATAGAAATCTTAAAAATACTCAGAGATATACAAGAAAACACGGAAAGGCAATATAGGGATATCAGAAAACAACTCAATGAACACAAAGAATATATTACCAAGGAAATTGAAACTATAAAAACAAATCAAACAGAAATGAAAAACTCAATTCACGAGCTGAAAAACGAGGTAACAAGCTTAGCTAGCAGAACAACCCAGATTGAAGATAGGATTAGTGAAATAGAAGACAAACAACTTGAGGCACAAGAGAGAGAAGAAGAAAGAGACTCAAAAATAATAAAAAACGAGAAAGCCTTACAGGAATTATCTGACTCCATCAGAAAGAATAACATAAGAATAATAGGTATATCAGAGGGAGAAGAGAAAGAAAATGGAATGGAGAATATACTCAAACAAATAATAGACGAGAACTTCCCAAGCCTGTGGAAAGAACTAAAGCCTCAAATTCAAGAAGCAAACAGAACACCGAGTTTTCTTAACCCCAACAAACCCACTCCAAGGCACATCATAATAAAGATGACACAAACCAATGACAAAGAAAAAATTCTCAAGGCAGCCAGGGAAAAGAAGAGTACAACATATAAAGGAAGGCCTATTAGATTATCATCAGATTTCTCAGCAGAAACTCTACAAGCTAGAAGAGAGTGGACCCCAATATTTAAAGCCCTGAAAGAGAGGAACTTTCAGCCAAGAATACTATACCCATCAAAGCTATCCTTCAAGTATGAAGGAGATATAAAAACATTCACAAATACAGAAAAGATGAGAGAATTTATCACGAGAAAGCCCCCACTCCAGGAAATACTAAAGGGGGTTTTCCAACCAGATTCAAAGAACAAAAGAAAACAACACCACAAGTAACAGCTCCACCAAGAACACAATAAAACCAAACTTAAACTGTGACAACAAAGGAAAAAAAAGGGGGGAGAGAATGGAGATTAACAGTAGCAAAGGACGATGAAGTGCAGAAATACTTATAAGATAGGGTACTACAATGAATATGGTAGGTACCCTTTTCATTACTTAATGGTAACCACCCTAGAAAAAACCACCACAAAAACACATGACTTAAAAAAGGTAGCAACAGAGGAAAGAAGTATGGAACACAAACAAACAGAAACAAATGATAGAAAAACAAAAGAGAAGAATCAAACTAGATACAAAACTAACAGAAAGCAATTTATAAAATGGCAGTAGGGAACCCACAAGTGTCAATAATTACACTAAATGTAAATGGATTAAACTTACCAATAAAAAGACACAGAGTAGCAGAATGGATTAAAAAAGAAAATCCAACTATATGCTGCCTACAAGAAACACATCTAAGCAACAAGGATAAAAACAAATTCAAAGTGAAAGGCTGGAAAACAATACTCCAAGCAAACAACACCCCAAAAAAAGCAGGTGTAGCAATACTCATATCTGATAATGCTGACTACAAGACAGAAAAAGTACTCAAAGACAAAAATGGTCACTTCATAATGATTAAGGGGACACTGAATCAAGAAGACATAACAATCCTTAATATATATGCACCAAACCAAGGAGCACCAAAATATATAAGACAGCTACTTATTGACCTTAGAACAAAAACTAACAAAAATACAATCATACTTGGAGACCTCAATACTCCGCTGACGGCTCTAGATCGGTCATCCAAACAGAGAATCAATAAAGATATAGTGGCCTTGAACGAAATACTAGAACACCTGGATATGATAGACATCTACAGGACACTTCATCCCAAAGCGACAGAGTATACATTTTTCTCTAGTGTACATGGAACATTCTCAAGAATTGACCATATGTTGGGCCACAAAGACAATATCAGCAAATTTAGAAAAATTGAAATTGTACCAAGCATATTTTCTGATCATAAAGCCTTGAAACTAGAATTCAACTGTAAAAAAGAGGGGGAAAAACCCACAAAAATGTGGAAACTAAACAACATACTTCTAAAAAATGAATGGGTCAAAGAAGAAATAAGCGCAGAGATCAAAAGATACATACAGACAAATGAAAATGAAAATACGACATATCAGAATCTCTGGGATGCAGCAAAAGCAGTAATAAGAGGAAAGTTCATATCACTTCAGGCCTATATGAACAAACAAGAGAGAGCCGAAATAAACCACTTAACTTCACACCTTAAGGAACTAGAAAAAGAAGAACAAAGACAACCCAAAACCAGCCGAAGAAAGGAGATAATAAAAATCAGAGCAGAAATAAATGAAATAGAGAACAGAAAAACTATAGAAAAAATCAATAAAACAAGGAGCTGGTTCTTTGAAAAGATCAACAAAATTGACAAACCCTTAGCAAGACTCACCAAGGAAAAAAGGCACAGGACTCAAATAAATAAAATCCAAAATGAAAGAGGAGAGATCACCACAGACATCATAGATATACAAAGAATTATTGTAGAATACTATGAAAAATTATATGCCACCAAATACAACAATCTAGAAGAAATGGATAAATTCCTAGAACAATACAACCTTCCTAGACTGAGTCATGAAGAAGCAGAAAGCCTAAACAGACCAATCAGCAGGGAGGAAATAGAAAAAACTATTAAAAACCTCCCCAAAAATAAAAGTCCAGGCCCAGACGGTTATACTAGTGAATTCTATCAAACATTCAAAGAAGACTTGGTTCCTATTCTACTCAAAGTCTTCCAAAAAATTGAAGAAGAAGCAATACTTCCAAACACATTTTATGAGGCCAACATAACCCTCATACCAAAACCTGGCAAGGATGGCACAAAGAAAGAAAACTACAGACCAATATCTCTAATGAATACAGATGCTAAAATTCTAAACAAAATACTGGCAAACCGAATACAACAACATATTAAAAAAATAATACATCATGATCAAGTGGGATTCATCCCAGAATCTCAAGGATGGTTCAACATACGCAAAACGGTTAACGTAATACACCATATCAACAAAACAAAGAACAAAAACCACATGATCTTATCAATAGATGCAGAAAAGGCTTTTGATAAAATACAACACAATTTTGTGTTTAAGACTCTCAACAAAATGGGTATAGAAGGAAAATATCTCAACATGATAAAGGCCATATATGATAAACCATCAGCCAACATCATTTTAAACGGCAAAAAACTGAGGACTTTCTACCTTAAATCAGGAACAAGACAGGGTTGTCCACTCTCTCCACTCTTATTTAACGTGGTGCTAGAAGTTCTGGCCAGAGCAATCAGACAAGACAAAGAAATAAAAGGCATCCATATTGGAAAAGAAGAAGTAAAGGTATCACTTTTTGCTGATGATATGATCCTATACATCGAAAACCCGAAGGTCTCCACAAAAAGATTATTAGAAACAATAAACCAATACAGTAAGGTCGCAGGATACAAAATTAACATACAGAAGTCCATAGCCTTTCTCTATGCCAACAATGAAATATTAGAAAACGAACTCAAAAAAATAATCCCCTTCACGATTGCAACAAAAAAAATAAAATACCTAGGAATAAACATAACAAAAAATGTAAAGGACCTATATAATGAAAATTACAAAGCATTGTTAAGAGAAATCGAAAAAGATACAATGAGATGGAAAAATATTCCTTGTTCTTGGATAGGAAGAATAAATATAATCAAAATGGCCATATTACCCAAAGCAATATACAAATTTAATGCAATTCCCATCAAAATCCCTATGAGATTTTTTAAAGAAATGGAACAAAAAATCATCAGATTTATATGGAACTATAAAAAACCCCGAATAGCCAAAACAATCCTAAGGAAAAAGAATGAAGCTGGGGGCATTACAATACCTGACTTTAAACTATATTATAGGGCCACAATAATCAAAACAGCATGGTATTGGCAGAAAAATAGACACTCAGACCAATGGAACAGAATAGAAAGCCCAGAAATAAAACCACATATATATGGTCAAATAATCTTTGATAAAGGGGCCAACAACACACAATGGAGAAAAGAAAGCCTCTTCAACAAATGGTGTTGGGAAAACTGGAAAGCCACATGCAAAAGAATGAAACTCGACTACAGCCTGTCCCCGTGTACTAAAATTAATTCAAAATGGATCAAAGACCTAAATATAAGACCTGAAACAATAAAGTACATAGAAGAAGACATAGGTACTAAACTCATGGACCTGGGTTTTAAAGAACATTTTATGAATTTGACTCCAATGGCAAGAGAAGTGAAGGCAAAGATAAATGAATGGGACTACATCAGAATAAAAAGTTTTTGCTCAGCAAGAGAAACTGATATCAAAATAAACAGACAGCCAACTAAATGGGAAATGATATTTTCAAACAACAGCTCAGATAAGGGCCTAATTTCCAAAATTTACAAAGAACTCATAAAACTCAACAACAAACAAACAAACAATCCAATAAAAAAATGGGAAGAAGACATGAATAGACACTTCTCCCAGGAAGAGATACAAATGGCCAACAGATATATGAAAAAATGCTCAGCTTCATTAGTTATTAGGGAAATGCAAATCAAAACTACAATGAGATACCACCTCACCCCTGTTAGATTAGCTATGATCAACAAGACGGGTAATAGCAAATGTTGGAGAGGCTGTGGAGAAAAAGGAACCCTCATTCACTGTTGGTGGGACTGTAAAGTAGTACAACCATTATGGAGGAAAGTATGGTGGTTCCTCAAAAAACTGCAAATAGAACTACCTTATGACCCAGCAATCCCTCTACTGGGTATATACCCCAAAACCTCAGAAACATTGATACGTGAAGACACATGTAGCCCCATGTTCATTGCAGCACTGTTCACAGTGGCCAAGACATGGAAACAACCAAAAAGCCCTTCAATAGAAGACTGGATAAAGAAGATGTGGCACATATACACTATGGAATACTACTCAGCCATAAGAAACGATGACATCAGATCATTTACAGCAAAATGGTGGGATCTTGATAACATTATAAGGAGTGAAATAAGTAAATCAGAAAAAAACAAGAACTACATGATTCCATACATTGGTGGAACATAAAAATGAGACTAAGAGACATGGACAAGAGTGTGGTGGTTACCAGGGGTGGGGGGAGGGGGGACAGGGGGAGGGTTGGGGGGAGGGGGAGGGGCACAGAGAACTAGATGGAGGGTGGCGAAGGACAATCTGACTTTGGGCGAGGGGTATGCAACATAGTTTAATGACAAGATAACCTGGACATGTTTTCTTTGAATATATGTACCCTGATTTATTAATGTCATCCCATTACCATTAATAAAAATTTATTTAAAAAAAAAAATATATATATATATATATTTTCTATGGTTATATTGTTGCATCAGCTTAATTCCTGAAGGGGCTTAAATGGTACTGTAGTTTTCCCACATGAGATTACTTGTCTAGTCTTTTACGTCTTTCTCATCACTGAGTCATGAGATGAGAGTCATCTTTTGAGGGGTTCCTGTGTGCCTCCCAGACATCTCTGAGTGTGGTGGTTGCTTTTGGTTCAGAGCAATTCTCTGGATTAGGGTGTAACTGAGCTGTTAGCAGTAATTACACATAGATCATTAAAGATAGCCATGTAGGGCACCAGAAGCATCCTGGAGAACATGTAGGTGATGGAAATAATATATTTGGCTTTGTTTTCAGTAGAAAAAAAGAGTGCTGGGCTTGGAGTCTATTATGAGAAGAAAGCACTAAAAAGTTGCTATATAGACTTTACATCACAACTACTCCAAATAAGTTCTTTGCCTTGAAGATATCATCTATTTTCTACAGCTCTGAAGTCTCTCCTAGAGTTTCAATATAATACTTATTAATTACATGTATTTTATGTATATGTGTGTGTGTGTGTATGCACACATACACACACACACACACACACACACACATATTGTTTAGATATAGCCTCCCATTTGAAACTCGGTACATCTAAAACTTCTAGTCTTTCCCACAGCTCAGCTTCCCCTTTTTGTGTTAATGGTACACATTAGGCAGTCAGGCTTAACTTTTTTGAATTGTCTTTAATTTTTTCTCTTTTTCTTTTTATCTATATACTGAATCAACAGATCTCAGAAATTCTTTCATAATAGCTTCATATGCAAACCTTCCATTTCATTTTATTATTACTCCATTTCCAGGTCTCATCTTTTTCCACCTAACCTGCACCAAGAATTTCTTAACTGATCTCTTTATATCAATGTCTCACTAATAATAGATTAATATTTCAAAGATCCGTCTTTAATTACACCACTCCCCTCATTCTAAATCTTTAAATATCTTCCTCCTTTGCATATAAATCTGATTTTCTTCATTCATATTTAAGTACCCTAATAATCTTGCCTGCATTAAGCTCTAATGCTGTGTCAATGAGTGTTACTTATTTTTAATCCTTTTTAAAATAAATTCATTTATTTAGCCATAAAAGAAGAGAATATAAAATTTGTGAGTAAATCAAGTTGAGATGTTAAAATAAAGGTAAATTTTAACAAGCTGAAATAAATACTGAAGTAATAAATGTGATGTTCTGAATTTGGGCTCTAAAAGTTAGACTTGTGTGAGATGACCACAACAGTACAACTGGAAACATAATAGTTGTTATTTTAAAGTAAGCTTAATGAAGAAAATGTGGTGTGACTACAAATGTTTTTAAAAATTTAAATTAAAATATTTCAGAATATGGAATGCAATTTTAGACTATATCACAAGAAATGTATCAGAAAAGATAGTTTCAAAGTTTTACCAAAGAAATATGTTTTCCAAGCAAATTCTTTCACAACCAAAGCATATAAACATAAAACATATAAAACAATAAAAAGGAAACGACTTTATTAAAGTGAAATAATTCTGCCTTCCCAAACCTACCCCAAAACATTCCCAAAGCCTTTCTATAGAATCCTAACTCTTCCTGGAATTTGTAATCCATAGTTCTCAGTCAAGATTGGAATATATGTTACATATCTAAAATATTGCAGTAAGTGCTTACTGCTGCACTCTAAGTAAACAATAAAGTTTGTTTTGGTTGACAGTGTGATAATGGCTAAGTGACTAAAAATCATGTAATCAGATTGGTTGAATGAAAGAAATAGGAATGTTTAGCAGAAAAAAAAAGAAGAATCAACAATGATGTTATGTTGTTTTTTGTGTATATAAAGAACTATAGTATAATGTGGGGTTGTTTCAGATAGGTCCTAATGTCAAGTTAAAACAGCCTCTTTAAAGAATGTATGATTTAACTGTGAGATTTAAGAAAATTCAAGCGCTAACACCATTGACTCAGATATTAATCCCCCCCCCCCCCCCCGCTTGATTCTAGGTATGTCTTTTCCCAGGTTATGTAGTTTGGGATAGCTATATATATATATATGTACGTCTATAACTCATGGCTCTTTTAATTCTTACAACATTTGAATACTTTTTGGGTGTTTATATCATCCCAGATGCTATGCTAAGGGGTGAAGATAATGAGGCAAACAAGACATAATCCCTGTCTTCAGTGTAGTAATGAAAACTAACATTAAAAAAACTGTAATGTAATATGAAAAGTGCTAAGGGGAGATATAAACAAAGCATAATTGCAAGCAAAAATTAGGAAGTAAAATAAGACTTCTTGGGGGAGGCAATGAAGGTTTTAAAATGGCAATATTATCGACATAAAGACTGAATTTGCCAAGTGATAAGATGGAAAAAAGTCTACTTCAGGGGGAGTTAATGGTGTGCACACATGTAACTGAGGAATGAAATCACTTGGAATGGGTGGGAAACATTTAGTATTACTGGAAATGAATGTACTTGCAGTTGAGCAAGGTGGTAAGGATGGGAAGGAATTCTGAGAAAAGATAGGAACAAGAGTGTGAACCCTGTGGGGGATAGAGAGGTATCCCATCTTTCAACCTACTATAGCTGTGACAGACTTGCTGGCTCGGTACATGGAGGGCTGAGAAAAAAAATGGGACTAACTGCTACAAAATCTTGCATTTACCTTTTCACAGACCATTAGTCTATAAAAGGAAAGTCATTACAGAGGAATAGAATATTTTAAGTATTTGAAGAAAATAGCCCTGCTATATTTTCCAGTTACTTAAGAAATGTAATAAAAAACTTATTTGTTGCTGTATGATGAATGAAAACTAACTTGGAATTGTCTCTGATATAAAGATTCATTTATGATTAGATCAAATATGGTTATGGAACAATGAATGAAAGGTGAGATAAATGATTCTAAATAAAAATTACTGTCTTTGTTTTGCCTTTCATTTTTCATTTGATGAAAACAGGGCTGCAAAATTAGTGGATCAAGAATAGTGAATATTATTTATAGCTTCTAAATAAGAATGATTTTGAATTTTCCAATGTATAATGACTTAGCCTTTTAACAAACTACTATTTAAAGTACAAATTTATAAATTAAGTTTCAAAGGAAAATTTTTATTTAAGAACCAGAAAAAATCAAAATAATTTAATTTTGAAAGGCTCTTCTGACTTTTTATTCAAGACTTAATTCAATTTTATTGGATTCAGTGAAAGCCCTTCAATGTTATACTATTTTATAACCCACTCCAAGAAAATACATGCATATGTTTTATTTCTAATTTATTCTGGAATTGGAAAAAGTTTTTTAAAAATCAGATTGATAAGCAGCAATTTGCTTACTTCAGTTTTTGCTAATATGACTGGCATAAGAAAGAGACTTAAAGGTGGGATCAGTTGTTATCATGTGTGATTGATTCTAGGCAATAGATTGTGGTGTATCTTAAACCTTCACTAATGTCACCTCTATGCAATTCCGTTTAATTTAACCTCCTCAAACTCTACACTTAAAATCACATCTACACATTCCGTAAAGGAAAAGAGAAGATAATCACACTTAAAGAAAATATTATCCTTGATCTTCACACAATTCTAGAGTCAGCCTACTTTATCCTCTGTCCTGGTATGCAAATTACTTTCTGTAATACATTATTTAGGAACCTGTGTGTATACTGTAAAACCATAAAGAGTGAAATGAGGAAAATAATACAATTTTATATAATTTAAAAATAAGTTTATAATATCTGAAATATGTCACTTGAAAAAATTAAATTAAAAAATGTAAATGTAGGAAATAAATTATTCTTAAGTACCAAGAGTTATTTACATATTTGGGACAAGGTGCTTGGGAACATCACCATTATCCACTTGACAAGGTTCTATTTATGATTCAAAATATGCAAGTAGTTTGCTATAAAATCACTTCACTCACATCTTTATCTACTTGCACTTCTTAATCTAGTGACTTTACTCCTCGTGCTTCTTACAGATTAAAAAAAAACATACAAGTCATGTTTATGGGCATATTTTTGAGCAAGGCATCATGTTGAGAATTTTACATATGGTGTACTGGAAAGTTCTGTCCGTTTTTGGAATAAAACAAAATACAAATTTTCCTTGCCGTCAATAAACTTTATTAAATAATATATTTCCACACCAATCCTATCTTCCAAATATGGTCCAAAATGGTTTGCTGAGCTGAATTAAGCCTTTCTGCGATTTCCGATGTTGTCAGAAAAGGATCTTGCTCCAACATGGTCTTAACAACATCATCATCGATCAAAGATGGTCGCCCAGAATGTGGCTTATCAGAAAGATCAAAATCACCGTTTCGAATTTTTCGAACCATCTTCTGCATGTCCTATCAGAAACTGTACCTTTACCAAATACTTTCAATAAATTTCTACATGCTTCTGTAGCATTTCTTTCTTGTTGAAATTTGTATACAATACAGTGGCGTAAATGAACTTTATCAGTAGCCATGGGTACACTATTGCTTCACACATAAGAATAACATGAATTAACTTTGTTTTAGTTAATTTGCTATGTCAGTATGTATACATTAAGTGATAAAAATAGAGAGGCACACATGCGCCAAATAAACATGTGCTTACATGTCGAAACTTGTTGTGATAGAAATGGACAGAACTTTCCGGTAGACCATATATATTTTAATTTACCTGATACTCAGCCTATATTATTTTATTTTACCAGGGAGTAAAGCTACAAATAGTTGTCATTTACTCAAATTTTCAGTGATATTGGGATTCAGTCACAAGCTGTCTGACCCTACTCATTCACTTCACAATAATACCCCCTATATGTTTTTTTAAAAAAATACAGTATAATTCTTTCTTATCTAACTTTCATTCTAAGTATAATGCGAGACTTGTAATTTATTTATCCATTTAGTTACTGAACACCCCATCTGTGCCAAGCCCTGGGGATAAAGTAGAAAATAAAACAAAAACTGCACTCATGTTAACTCTCTGAGTTTTAAGGGGAACAAATATGAAGAATGGGGAGTAGGAGGAGTTCTCTAGTAGACATGAGTCCAGAACTGAAGAGGCACACAGCGGAGCACCTGCTTGGAGTCCCTGAGTCTTCCCGAGGAAAGCCATGCTAACACCGAGTTTTGCAGAATGTTTAGGAGGTAACTGCAAAGGACAAAGGAGAGGGAAAGGGACAGATAAGGCAGCTGTATTTACTTGACTGGAGACTAGGAAGTGAGACATGGCAGTGAGTTTTATAGACCTGCTTGTAGGTGAGTTTGTTTGAAACAGAGTGTAAGCTGTGAAGTTGGAACTGATGAGGCTACGAAGGAAGTAGGAGACATAGGGAAGGGCTCTTTGCATAGGAAATGGCCTGATCACATTTGCACTTTAGAAAGACTATTCTATTTACAGTAGTCACCCATATTCACAGTTTTGATTTTTGGTTTTCAGTTACCTGCAGTCAACTATGGTCTGAGAATATTAATTGAAAAATTCCAGAAGTAAACATTTCATAAGTTTTACATTACATGCCGTTTTGAGTAGCGTGGTGAAATTGCGTGTCGTCCACTCTGTCCCACCTGGGATGTCATTCCTCCCTTTGTCCAACATCTCCACCAGGCTGTACACGCTTCCTGTCTGTTTAGTCATTTAGCAACTGTCTAGCTTATCAGATGGACCCTGGTGGTATTGTGATACTTGTGTAAAAGTAACACTTATTTTACTTAATAATGGCCTCCAAATGCAAGAGTAGTGATACTGGTAATTCAGACATGCTAAAGAGAAGCCACAGTGCTTCCTTTATGTGAAAAGGTGAAAGTTCTTAAATTAATAAGGAAAAGAAAAGGCTGAGCCAGCCAGTTGGCCTGGCTTCCCTCCCTGGCTCCCCTCCTCAGTTCCCACAGGTGGCAGACTGCCCTGAAGAGGTGGGGAGAGGAGCTCGCTGCCACCATGGGTAGGCAATGATAGTGAACTTGGCAGAGCTGCAGTGGGACCTGGCCTTCTTCAGTTTCCCCTGGGGAATCTGGCCAGATGCCAGACATGGATGGAACATTGTAGCAGAGCAGATTTAGAAGGTAAAACACCCTATCAACCTAATGAACGTTATTGATTATGTGCCAAACACTTTGAGACCTCTTGATTTGTAGAGCTAGTGCTTATAGGTCCTTCAAGACAATGCAATACAAACAGTATTTGATCTTATCAGTCATTTGAACAGTCCACATAGTAGAGACAGAAAACTAATAAAAGAATTGACTGAAGATGAAATCAGGATACTGAAACAGAAAATAATTGACAAAACTTCTGAATAGGAGCAAAAACACAAAGAAATAAATAACCACAATGCACAGGGGAGCAAAGAACAAGATGAAGGAATTTTACCTTTAACCCTGGAAGAGAAGAAAAACAGAATACTTAATATCTTTATTTGAATTTTGATTCTTATGGAAAAACAAAAACATACCTCTGGGTGGACATTAAGTGCATGAAAATCCCAGAGGTCTCTACTCCTGGCCGTAAAGCACTCCTGGAGTGCTGGATAAATTCTGGTGAAGAGTTTCTGAGAAAGCACTTTGGGCAACAGCAGGCAACACATCACTCTGTTCAAAAACACAGCAGAAGCAGATGCTAGAGATCTGCGAGAGCTGCTTTTGAGGAAGAAACCCTCAAGGGAGTGAGAGACTCTCACCACTTTCTGATTATCACTGACGACATAGTGGACATAGCGGGAGAAGACCACTTGCCCGTGCTGGTGAGGTTTGTTGACCAATCTCACAATGTAAGAAAGAGATTTGTGGGCTTCCCGCCTTATGAAGCTGATGCCGAAATTTTGGCTATAAAATTTCACGCAATGATAACTGAGAAGTGGGGGTTAAACATGGAATATTGTTGTAGCCAGGCTTACATTGTGGCCATTGGATTTTCTTCCAATATGAAAGTTGTTACTCTAGACTTACAGAGAAATCCCCAAGCTGTAGACCCTCTGCTCTTCCTGTGCCTTAAATATGTGGTTGGCAGAATTGGTGCCTGTCATGGGAGTGTCTGTTGCATTAGGAAACAATTGAGAAAATTTGTTCTTTTTCCATTGATCACAACTGCTTTTAGAGCTTGACAACACAATTTCTGTCCTCTTTCAGAACAATGAAGAAAGGGGTAAAGAACCACAGGAAATTTGCCGTTCTCAAGGGTACAGGCAGGCATGATGCTTTTTTTTTTTTTTTTTTTTTTGTATTTTTCTGAAGCTGGAAACGGGGAGAGACAGACAGACTCCCGCATGCGCCCGACCGGGATCCACCCGGCACGCCCACCAGGGGCGACACTCTGGCCCTTCGGGGCATCACTCTGCCGTGACCAGAGCCACTCTAGCACCTGGGGCAGAGGCCGAGGAGCCATCCCCAGCGCCCGGGCCATCTTTGCTCCAATGGAGCCTTGGCTGCGGGAGGGGAAGAGAGAGACAGAGAGGAAGGAGGTGGGGAGTGGAGAAGCAAAATGGGCGCTTCTCCTATGTGCCCTGGCCGGGAATCGAACCCGGGTCCCCCGCACGCCAGGCTGACGTTCTACCGCTGAGCCAACTGGCCAGGGCCCAGGCATGATGCTTTTGAAATTCTACTAGACCTCCTCTCCTATAAGTACTTTTTTTATGTTAAGATGGTATGGATAGTGACACAAATATTAGACTGAATGGCTGTATAGCTGGCCAAGAATTTGTCTTCTGTAGCGCAGTAACAGATTTTAATTTTATTGTTACTATTGTTGTTCTTAAAAATGTTCTATCTTTTACAAAAGCCTTTGGGGAAAAGTCTCCAGGGGCAAACTTCTGATGCCTTCTTTGCAGCCAATAGATTACTGCCATGCTGCATTCAGTAAGTGAAGTGATGGAAAAGATTGCAGTTTATCATGAATTTAGGTTTGAGGAAGTCACCAATCAGCAATCAAACTTGATATTCAAATGAAGCTCCCTGGGAAGCTCTGCAGAGTTCAGCAAAGGAAACTGGGATCTCCTAGCTGACCTCTGAGAGTCACTATAAAGAAGCAGTAAGTGCTCCAACAACGGGACACATTATTCAGAAACTGAAAGATATATTCCCAGAACAGCACCTCAAAGCTCTTAAATGCTTCTCCCTAGTACCCTCTGTCATGGGACAGCTCAAATTTAGTACATTGGAGGAGTACCATATACAGAAGCAGTTAACCCAGCCCTGATACACTCTCTCTCAGCGAAGCTGCATTGTTGGAGAGTCAAGTGGAAACACAGAGGGAAGGATATGGAGGTTCTGTCCACCATTTATGAAGCCCTCCACCTGCCTAATGTTTATGCATTGCCCAAGATCCTGTGTATTCTTCCTGTGATGAAGGTTGAGAATGAATGCTATGAAAATGGGTGAAAGCATCCAAAGCACACCTGAGGAACAATTGGACAGAACAATGGGCAAGTAACTTAGCTTTGATTTACATAAATTTGGATATAAAACACGACTTGGATTTAAGAGTAGACACATTTATCAAACTCTGGACAACTAAGTCAGAGCTCCCTACAGGTAATTCAGAAGCCATTGAAAATACCTCAGAGACTTTAAAATAAGTCTCCTCTTATATTTGATACTGAAAAAATTCTGTAAGAAAGTTACAGACACCTTATAGAAAAGCTACAAGGTATATGAAGGCCACTTAATCACTGACTTCTTTGAGTATAGCAGCCATTGATAATCTTCACATTTAACTGGCTCCTGTTTGAACTCTCATGCTTTGGAGAATGAACTGTTTCTCCAAAAGACAGCATTGAAAGTGTATATAAATGTTCTCTCTCTGTGTATCTCTCCCTTTCTAAAAATATTTCATTGTACTGTTTACTCACTCTTCTTCTTCTTGTGATGGTGTGAAATAAATTGCAAAACATATTTCTGAACCTGTGTAACTACCCCTTACTTGCAGCAAATGGCTTGGTGTCACTCATTTCTGGGGATCCTTCACTGAAGTGTTATCATAGGTTCAGTGCTTCCTGGCACACATGTTGCCATCAACTGGACCGTGTTTTATGTTCATGTCTTTCACCCACAAATGTAATGCCTTTTCCATCTTAACTAAGCACTTACCATGCATTGTGGCTGTAACTTTTGCAGTTCAAGATGAGACAGAAAAATCAGCATGAATTTCTCTTTTGTTCTTCACAGTTTCATGGACAGAAGATTCATTCCTATCACAGATCTCAGCAACCTCACCATATGACATTTTTCTATTTCTTAGTTTTTAAAACAAAACTCACATTTACGTTGGAATGAACTATACAGAGTTGACTTTCTTCACTAATAACAGGAATATTTTTTGTATTATTCCTAGATAACCATAAAACACGTTTGTAGGTTTTCCAGGTTTTGCTTGTAAATCAAGACAAGGCAGTCGATAGTGTCATGGAAAAAGACAGAAGAAAACAGACAGATGAGTTGTCTGTGTCCATGGCCTCTGATCCAGTCATGACCATAGAACAGTATAGACCTATTCCTGCTAAAAAGCTTTATGAAGATACAGGCTCAGCAAAGGAATGTGAACAGCAACCACCAGATGTGGAACAATGGCAGGTTCTTCCATTCAGTCTTTAACTGTAACTTGTTCCTTTAAGATCATTAAATAAAGACAAAATCAATGCTTAAATCCTTGTTTGGCAAGCTCACCTGTTTCTTTTATTGTCTGGTAATTTCCTTAACCATCCATTACAGATTTTAATAGCATACTTAAAACTCCTGCTACTCAAAGGTTAGTTGAGAGCTTCACTGTAAGATTTTATAAAATGTATTCCTTTCTCCTAAACCTCCTCAAAATTTATTTCTTCAAAGAACTGATAACTCAATCCCTGACAACTGGATCTACAGTGATACTAAATGTGTATTTATTGTCTAGACTCTAGGATGACTTAACTGAAACAATTGCACAGTGCCATAGTGGAGATCACGCGGAAGTGCCACGCGGCCCTTCAATGCTGTCTTCTGGAGGAACAGTTAGTTCTCCAAAGCATGAGAGTTCAGACAGGAGCCATTTAAAAGGCAGATTATCAATGGCTAATGTACTCAAAATATTCAGTGATTAATAGCCTACATACACCTTATAGTATTTCTATAAGATGTTTTCAAATTTCTTACTGTATGAAGCAAAATTTGCTTGTGAAGTGAGTAGGAAAGCCAAAAGGCCATACTTTGCTCTTACATGACTTATTAGAAAACAAATGCACCCATCTAAGTGTTTACTTTGCTTCCCATAGAAATCTTTGAGCATACCTTTGTTCCAAAGGTTCAAATAAACTTTTGGAATGATGCTAGTAAATGCATTAATTAGAGTACTCCTATTGACCAGTGAAAAATCTCTTATAATCAGTTGTCTTGCTTTTATCACAGCATCTTTATTAATGCATGATGATTTGACCATCATAATTTCGTATCGCATTTTATAGATGCTTATTTCCGGTTGTTGCAAATTTATTTTATTCATAATTGTTACTAAAACAATATTTTAAAGCAAACTTGTAATTATATGTGATCATATAAAATAAGCAATAAATTAAATGAGAAACAATTCTGTAATAAAACTAGATTATAGTCATATTCTGCTAATATGCAGTAAAGTATAGAAGAGGCTGGCTGAATTGTGCTTCACAGTTTAGCCAGACATAGTGATTATTTGTACTCTTACACTTAGGAATCAGACTCAACACCTGGTTCTTAATTTAACTAATTTAGAAATTGTCAACATTTATGTTCTCCATTAGAAAAATCAGGTTTTGAATTTAAACAATGTTCAGATAAGTAATTTTAAAAAAATTGTTATTGAAGACGAAATGAGTTTGGGCCTGAATAATCATATTTGCTGTCCTCCTTGACTTAAATCACTAGAAAAACTTAAAATTTTATTGCATATTTCTTTTCAATGTATATTGGGAAATGATTATTGACTTTCTGAATATCAAATAATACTACTTAATATGTCAGCAACCAAATTATTTTACAGCTTTTATTAAAATACAAGGCTTTAGTAAATAAATTTATTTAATAAAATTTATTATATTTTATTAAAATAAAAGCCCCTCTTTTAAGGTGGTGATACATCCTGAGTAGCTCAGTATCTTCCCCAAAATGCATTTAATTGAAAATATAAGGCCCTAGCTGATTGGCTCAGTGGTAGAGGATTGGTCTGGCATGTGGAAGTCCCAGGTTCAGTTCCTGGTCAGGGCACCCAGGAAAAGTGACCATTTGCTTCTTCTCCATCCCTCCCCTTCCCTGCTTCTCTCTCTCTCTCTTTTCCTCCCATAGCCATGGCTCGAATGGTCCAAGCAAGTTGGCCCTGGGTGCTGAGGATGGGTCCATGGCCCTGCCTCAGGCACTAAAATAGTTTGGTTTGCCAAGCAGTGGAGCAGTGGCCCTAGAATGCAGAACATCACCTGATAGAGGGCTTGCTGGGTGGATCCCCAGTTGGGACATATGGAGGAGTCTGTCTGTCTGCTTCCTGGCCTTTCACTTAATAAAAAAGTGGAAAAAAAACAAAGAAAAGAAAATATAATTTATTCAGGATGACAGGGCAATTAATTGTGGAAACATAGAATTGGCCTTGGCTGGTTGGCTCAGTGGTAGAGCATTGCCTGGTGTGTGGGTGTCCTGGGTTTGGTTCTTGGTCAGGGCACAGAGAAGCACCCATCTGCTTCTCTACCTCTCCCCCTTTTGCTTCTCTCTCTTTCTCTCCTCCTCCTGCAGCCATGGCTTAATTGGAATGAGTTGACCCCAGCCACTGAGAATAGCTGATGGCCTCTGCTTGAGGTGGTAAGAAGAGCTCAGTTGCTGAGCAAGGAAGCAACACCCCAAGTGAGCAGAGCATCACCCCCTAGTGGGCTTTCTGTGTGAATCCAAGTCGAATGCATGTGGGAGTATGTCTCTGCCTCTCCTCTTCTCACTGAATTAAAAAAATAAATGAGTGCTAAAATTAAGAAAATTCAAAATATAGACAAGAAAAAATAAAAACACAGGAGTAATCCAATGAGTATTTTGTTCAAAACATACATTTATATATGTTTCCAAAGTATTTTTAAAAGAGAAATGAATGGTTTAATTGTATAAATATTTGCAAGATTTAACTATTCATAGATCATTGTGTTAAAGTCTGCTTTTTCTTATTCCCATTCTCTCTGGCCCACCACTTGTCACTTCATCTGAAGAAGCTCATATTCCAAATCTCTCAAATATTCTCCCCTGCTATTTCCTTAAGATTTCACCTTCTACCCATTCTCAAATCTTGAAAGAACTTTTTACATACATATAAGACCTGCAGTTTCTGATCACAATATTCTTAACCTCCTGTAGCTATCTAATTTCTGGACTCACAATCTAGTCTAATTATTCTTTGAAAGTCACCAAGGACATTTTAGTTCATATAGCTAATTGCTTCTTTGCAGCACCGTTTTTTAAAACCATGTGTCACTAATACTTCTCCCTTGATTTTTATGATACAACAGTCTACTAGATTTCTATCTCTTTGATTCTCAGTCATTGTTTTCTCCATAATTTCATATCAAATTGAGAACAATGTTAATGAAATTATTATTATTATTATTATTATTTTGACAGAGACAGACAGACAGACAGGGACAGAGGGGAGAAGCACCAATTCTTCACTGTGGCACTTTATTAGTTCACTGATTGCTTTCTCATATGTGCCTTGACTGGGGGGCTACAACGGAGTGAGTGACCCCTTGCTCAAGCCAGCAACCTTGGGCTCAAGCTAGAGACTTGGGCTTCAAACCAGAGACCTTTGGGCTCAAGCCAGTGACAATAGGGTCATGTCTATGATCCCACGCTCAAGCCAGCAGCTCCATGCTCAAGCTGGTGAGTTCATGCTCAAGCCCGATGAGCCCACACTCAAGTTGGCAAATTTGGGGTTTTGAACCTGGGTCTTCTGCATCCCAGTCCAGTGCTCTATCCACTGTACCACCACCTGGTCAGGCTTTAATGAAACTTATTTAATTTTGATATAAAGTGAAGTCCCATGTATTTTATATACTGCTCACAAAAATTAGGGGATATTTTATCGCTTCATATGTTATTTCCAAGAAAAAAAAATAATGTTGTGGACAACTTCACAATTGAATAGGAAGATAATAACAATTTGTTTCTTTTAATACGCCCTGAGATGCTGAAATGGGAAAACTTCGATAAGATTTTATGGGATTTCTCTGGTGATACCCCATTTGTTAATCACACAATCCTAGGAAAAGAAGGAAAGGAGACATAAATATGAAGAAATACTTTAGGCCCTTTTGAACATCAACAAATGAATTTATTTAGTTAACCTTTGTGTGGTTTTGAGTATATTATTAATATTGTATATCTTTTGGGGGGGCTAGAAGACTTTTCTTGATGTAAAGCAATTGCTCTTAAGCAGAAAAGAAACAGTCTATATTTCTCTTTGTACTTGAGGAAACCCTAAATGTTTGCCAAATGATACAGATGCCAATTTAATTAAATGAATAACTAAGTGTAAGGCCAAGGGCTGCCACCATTGTAGCCATTCACATGCAGGTTCCCACTGGATTTGGGCAGATGGTAAATGTTGGTCAAATAAGTTTGTAAATATGATATATAGGTTTGCTCGCTTATAGTTTGCATTGGGTGTGAGGGACAGGCTGTGAGCAGGTAGGATCGTTATAGCCTAAGGCTTAGTTTTAAGACTAAGCCTTTCCCACCCTTGACTGTTGCATGGTGGGGGTGGTGCACTCTCATGAGGAATCTCATTATGCCTCAGACAACTGACTTTGTATCAGAGACTTCCTTGTTTGTATATTAGATTAAAGGATTTGATTTCTACACTATAAAATGGGGCAGACCGGGAGCTTGCTCACTCTTGGTTCCTGAGATTAGCATTAGGGAGGAGAACAGAGTAAGGCATGTGGAGGAGAGGAGAAGTAGCCAAGATAGTGGAGTGCTGAAGGAGAAGCCAGTTTGTGCAGAGTTTGTGCAAAGAGAAGGAGATGGGGAACAGAGGTGAATGAGGCTAGTGAGCTAGAAACCTTTGATTCTAGGAAACTCGGATAAGTCAATAGCTTTGTGAGCACTGTATGAGTGGGTTTTGGAGCTCAGTGTGTGTTTTTACTTGCCTGCCAGGTGCAAGCTAGGATTAATGGTAATGGCCCACCAGTTCTTGGCTCTGTTGTTTCATTACTGTCTGTCCTAATCTAATGCGAACCTGCACAGGCCAGGCTGCTGTGGCGGTGGCCGTGGCTACTGGCTTTACAGTAGAGAAACAGTGGAGCCAAAGAATTATGAGCCATTCCTTTATTAAAGTCTCACACCAGCAAATGAGCAACACACACAGGGAAAACACTTCCCTTTCACTCAGGGCTCCCAAAGCAACTGACACATTCTCTGGTTCCACAACCAGGAGAATCTTCTCCAGTTTCTCCTAGAATCAAAGGCCCTACCAGTCTCAGTGGAGCTCGCAAAAGCCAGTCACCTCTGCAAACCTTCTCTCTCTCTGCACAAACTGGCTTCTTCCTCAGCACTATGCATTCTTTCTGCTCTCTCACTCTGCAAACACGGCTCCTGTCCTCCTTCTCTTTCTTTTCAAAACTTTCTGACATGAAAACCTCTCCTCCAGGGAAGTGACTCAGGTTTCCAGGAAGAACTGAGTTATACCTCCCCCTTCTGATACAGAGAACATGCCCCGCCCCCAGAGAGTGATTGTGCAGACCACACCTTCTGGTTCTCAAAGGTCACACCTATCGCATTTCTGGATAAAGTTTCAACTGGAGCCAAAGAGTAAGATATGCCCACCACCCCTGACCTAAACACAGATGTTCCCTGCTGGGCTCAGCAAACAAACAGCAGGGAAATTAAGACTTTTAAGCATCTCTACTAGTTAAAGAGAATTAAAATCCAAGCAACCAGCCAAGGCTGAGGGATAATGACCTGGAGGAGGAGCCGCATTCCATATAACAATCTCAGGCTCCCAACCCAAACAAACTTGCAAACAGCACACAGAAAAAAATGGGAAGACTGAGAAATGTAATCCATATGAATCAAAAAGAGAAATCCCTAGAAAAAGAACTGAATGAGATAGAAGTAACCAAATTACTGGATGCAGAGTTTAATTTTTATTTATTTATTTATTTTTTCATTTTTCTGAAGCTGGAAACAGGGAGAGACAGTCAGACAGACTCCCGCATGCGCCCGACCGGGATCCACCCGGCACGCCCACCAGGGGCGAAGCTCTGCCCACCAGGGGGCGATGCTCTGCCCATCCTGGGCGTCACCATGTTGCGACCAGAGCCACTCCAGCGCCTGAGGCAGAGGCCACAGAGCCATCCCCAGCGCCCGGGCCATCTTTGCTCCAATGGAGCCTTGGCTGCGGGAGGGGAAGAGAGAGACAGAGAGGAAAGCATGGTGGAGGGGTGGAGAAGCAAATGGGCGCTTCTCCTGTGTGCCCTGGCCGGGAATCGAACCCGGGTCCTCCGCACGCTAGGCCGACGCTCTACCGCTGAGCCAACCGGCCAGGGCCTGGATGCAGAGTTTAAAATAATGATTGTTAGGATGCTTAAGGACCTCAGATCTACAATGGATAGACTTAATGAGCACCTAAATAAAGAAATAGAAAGCATCAAAAAGGACATTGAAATCATAAAAAAAGAATCAATCAGAAATGACAATTACAATATCAGAAATGAAGACTACACCAGAAGGAATCAACAGCAGCCTAGATGAAGCAGAGGATCAAATCAGTGAATTAGAGGACAAGATAAATAAAAACACAGAAACAGAGCAGCAAAAAGAAAAGAGGCTCAAAAAGTCTGAGGAAACTATAAGAGAACTCTGTGACATATGAAAAGAAATAACATCAGCACCATAGGGGTTCCTGAAGGAGGAGAGAAATAACAAGGGATAAAGAACCTGTTTGAAGAAATCATAGCTGAAAACTTTCCTAAATTGATGAAGGAAAAAGTCACACAAGTTCAAGAAGCACAGAGGGTCAGGTAAAGAGAAAGACAATGAGGCCTACATCAAGACACATCATAATTAAAACACCAAGGTAAGAGATAAAGCAAAAACACTAAAAGAAGCAAGAGAAAAAAAGTCAATTACCTATAGAGGAGCCCCCATAAGGATGACATCAACTTTTCAACAGAAACACTTGAGGCCAGAAGGGAATGGCAAGAAATATTCAAAGTAATGCAAAACAAGAACCTATAACCAAGACTTTTTTATCCAGCAAGATTATCATTTAAAGTTGAAGGGGAAATAAAAAGCTTCTAAGACAAAAAATAAGCAAATAAACAACTCAAGGAATTCATTACAACCAAACCAGTATTGCAGGAAATGTTAAGGGGCTTGCTGTAAAAAGAGCAAAGGAAAAAAATCGAGAAAAAGAGGACTGTAGATATAAAAAATAAAATGATAATAAACAACTACATATCAATAATTACCTTAAAGGTAAATGTATTAAATGCTCCAATCAAAAGACATAGGGTAGCTGCATCGATAAGACTACAGGACCTGTATATATACTGTCTACAAGAGACCCAACTCAGACCAAAAGATACACATAGACTGAGAGTAAAGGAATGGAAAAAAATATTTTACACAAACAGAAAGGAAATAAAAGCTGGGGTAGCAATACTAATATCTGACAAAATAAACTTTAAAAAAAGGTACAGTAAGAGATAAAGAAAGTCACTAAATAATGATTAAAGGAGCATTACAACAGGTAGATATAACTATTATAAATATATATGCACCTAATATAGGAGCACCTAAATATATATATATATATTTTTATATATATATTTTATTTATATATATATAAAACAGATTTTGACGGACAAAAAGGGTGAGATCAACAGCAATAGTGAAATACATCAATGGATAGAACCTCTAGACAGAAAATTAACAAATAAACAGCAGCCTTAAATGACACTCTAGATCAGGGGTAATCAACCTTTTTATTCCTACCGCCCACTTTTGTATCTCTACTAGTAGTAAAATTTTCTAACCACCCACCAGTACCACAGTATTGGTGATTTATAAAGTAGGGAAGTAACTTTATAAAATTTATAAAGCAGAGTTACAGCAAATTAAAGCATATAATAATAATTACTTACCAATTACTTTATGTCAGATTTTTGCTAAGTTTGGCAGAATAAATCATTATGAAACAACTTACTATAGTTAAATCTATGTTTTTATTTATACTTTGGTTGCTCCGCTACCACCGACCATGAAAGCTGGAACACCCACTAGTGGGTGGTAGGGACCAGGTTGACTACCACTGCATTAGATCAACTGGATATAATAGATATCTTCAGAACCTTTCACCCCAAAGCAGGAGAATATACATTCTTTTCAAGTACTCAAGGTAATTTCTCTAGGACAGACCACATGTTAGGACACAAAACAAATCTAAATGAATTTAAGAAGATTGAAATCATATTAAGCACCTTCTCTGATCACAACAGCATGAAACTAGAAATCAACTACAATAAGAAAACTGAAAAACATTCAAACACTTGGAAACTAAATAGCATGCTATTAAATAACACTGGGGAACAGTTTTTTTGTTTCATGAGCTTTTAGAACTGTTTCTATATATTTCTGCATCGCTGATTCCAAATCTGAAATCCGTATTTTGGTGCATCCTCTAGTTTTTACGTAATTTAAATTTCCTTTTGTTACACTTAATGGCATGCATTGGTTTTTAAATTGGAGTTAAGGGGCAATGACTCTTGGATTGAACATAACCAGAAGACCAGAAGGCAATTAATGTTTTACAAACATCACTTTTACATAATTGTAGTTGTTTTTAAATGTAAAAAATTATTATCTGATAAAAACACCCTCTTATTTTGTTTTAAGATTGAATCATGGCTTCTTCAAGTAGGCATAAATGTAAGAATAGTCCTGACACCTTTTGTTATATATGTGGCTGTTACACACTTCAACGTCAAAGGCACAATATTTCATCATTTGTGACACGTGCATATATTGCCTATTTTCAAGTTCCACTTGGCAATTAAGACAAGAATTGGGCTCCTCATATTGTGTGTCATAATTGTGAGGAAATGCTTCATGACAGGACAGAAAGAAAATGCAAAGAAATGTCTTTTGGTATTCCCATGGTTTGGCGTGAACCTAAGATCACAGCAGTGACTGTTATTTCTGTCTGATCCATACAAAGGGCACCGGCAAGAAAAAAATGGCATATGATCGCATATCCTAATATTCCTTCAGCAATACAACCTATCCCACACTCTGAGACACTCCCAGTTCCAGTTTTCAATGGTTTTATTTCTTCTTAGGATGAAGAAAGTGAACATGGTGATCAAGGGTATTTTGCTAAGACGCATGAGGAAATGGTTGTAGAATCTGAAGGGTCTTCTTCTGATGCCCAGCAGTCATTAACACCACAGCAGTTTAGCCAACTTGAATTGAATGACTTAGTAAGAGATTTGGGCCTATCAAAGAAAGCAGCTGAGTTATTAGCCTCCAGGCTTCAAGAAAAAAATGTACTTCACCAGTCAACTGAAGTATCCCATCTCAGGAAGTGTGAACAGATTTTTGTGGACTTTTTTTCTGAAGACAAACACTTTGTTTACTGTCATGATGTCAGTAGTCTTCTCAGATAGCTAGGTGTTACCACTTACAGTCCAACAGAATGGTGGCTATTTCTTGACATCTCTAAACGGAGTCTGAAATGTGTTCGCCTACACAATGGTAATGTTTATGCAGTGGTTCCAATTGGCTATTCAACTCACCTGCAAGAAGATTATAATGACATAAAAATTGTCCTTGACTTTCTGTAGTATGAGGAGCATAACTGGATCATTTGTGTAGATATTAAAATGGTAAATTTCCTGCTAGGACAACAGAGAGGTTTCACGAAGTACCCTTGCTTTCTGTGTTTGTGGGACAGCTGAGCTCAGGAGAAACACTGCACACAGAAGGAGTGGCTCTGAAAGTAGGGATGCAAAATATTGTGAATGAACCTGTAGTTAATTGAGACAGGATCATTTTTCCCCCACTTCACATTAAACTTTGCTTAATGAAGCAGTTTGTTCAGGCTTTGAGTAGAGAAAGTGAATGCTTTCAACATATTATTTCTGCTTTTCCTGCCTTGTCTTTTGAGAAGATAAAAACAGTTGTATTCGATGGACCTCAAATTCAAACCCTCATATGTGACAAAGAATTTGCCAGGAAGAAGAATAAGGAGGAGAAAGCAGCATGGCAATCTTTTATGGCAGTTAAAAAGAACTTCCTTGGCAACAAAAAAGCAGAAAACTATGAACCCCTGGTTCAAAGGATGCCTTTGGCTTTCCACGACATTGGATGTAACATGAGCATTAAGATTCACTTCCTGAACAGTCACCTTGATAAGTTTCCCGAAAATCTTAGAGCTGTTGGTGATGGGCAGACTACTGCTGGAGCATCAAACAAGATTGTCCTCAACAAGTACACAAACGCAAGAGCTATAAATGCAAATTTTTGTCTGAATAGAATTTAAATAAGCTTTTAGCAAATTTTATGATTACAATAAGTGTTTAAATATGTTCTATTTTGAAATTGTAGACAAATTCTAATGCAATCATATCTTTTAGTGTATTAGTGTATTTATTGCATTATATAAATTATTATATTTTCACAAAGATGATGCCCAAGAAGACATTCTACTTCATTATTTTTAACTAAATGTTGATAATTTTACAATAAGATGAAAACCTAAAATTTGAATTTCAAAAAAGTAGCTTACAGAGAAAAATTAATGTCAGATTTGAGATCAGCACACTTGAATTAGGTAAGAACAAGTGTTTTGTGAATGCAACAAAAATTTTGTTCCCCAGTGTAATGAATGGGTTAACAATGAGATCAAGGAAGAAATAAAAAACTTCCTTGAAACAAATAAAATGAACATACAACAACTCAAAATTTATGGGACAGAGCAAAAGCAGTCCTGAGAGGGAAGTTCATAGCATTACAGGCATACCTTAAGAAGCAAGAAAAAGCATAAATTAACAACTTAACCCTGCACCTAAAAGAACTAGAAAAAGAACAGCAAGTAAAGGCTAGAGGAAGTAGAAGGAAAGAAATAATAAAGATCAGAGCAGAAATAAATGACATAGAGGCAAAAAAAAACCCCACAAACCCCCCCCCCAAAAAAAAAAAACCAATGCAGAAGTTTAATGAAACTAACAGCTGGTTTTTTGAAAAGGTAAACAAAATTGATGAACTTTTAACCAGACCCACCAAGAAAAAAAGAGAGAGGGCTTAAATAAATAAAATTAGAAATGAGAGTGGAGAAGTAATAACTGACATAGCAGAAATTCAAAGTATTGTAAAAAAATTTATGAAGAACTGTATGCCCCCAAATGGGACAACCTCGATGAAATGGATAAATTCTTTGAAAAATATAATCATTCAAAAATCAATCTGGAAGATTTAGAAAACCTAAACAGACCAATTACAACAAAAGAGATTGAAACAATTATCAAAAAACTTCCAACAAACAAAAGTCCTGGGCCTGATAGCTTCACAGGTGAATTTTATCAAATATTCAAAGAAGAACTAACTCCTATTCTTCTCAAGCTATTTCAAAAAATTCAAGAGGAGGGAAAATTTTCAAACTCCTTTTATGAGGTGAACATAATCCTCATTCAAAAACAAGCTAAAGACATTACAAAGAATGAAAACTATAGGCCAATATTTCTGACGAACTTAGATGTTAAAATTCTCAACAAAATATTAGCAAATCAGATCCAGCAATACATGAAAAAAATTATACATCTTGATCAAGTGGGATTTATTCTAGGGAGGCAAGGCTGGTACAATATTCAGAAATCAATCAACATGATTCATCACATAAACAAAAAGAAAGATAAAAACCACATGATAATATTAATAGATACAGAAAAAGCACTTAGTAAAATCCAGCACCCATTTACTATCAAAACTCTCAGCAAAGTGGGAATACAGGGAATATACCTCAACATGATAAAGGCCATCTATGACAAACCCACAGCGAACATCATACTCAATGGGCAAAAATTAAAAGCAATTCCCTTAAGTACAGGAACAAGGCAGGGGTGCCCCCTTTCACCACTCTAATTCAACATAGTTATGGAAGTTCTAGCCACAGCAGTCAGACAAAAAGAAGAAATAAAAAGCATCCAAATTGGAAAAGAAGAAGTAAAACTATCATTATTTACTGATGACATGATACTGTACATAGAAAACCCTAAAATCTCACAAGAAACTACTGTACCTGATAAATGAATTCAGCAAGGTGGCAGGATATAAAATCAATATTCAGAAATCAGTGGCATTTATATACACCAACAATGAACTGTTTGAAAGAGAAATTAAGAAAACAATCCCTTTCACTATTGCAACAAAAAAAATAAAGTATGTAGGGTAAATTTAACCAAAGAGGTTAAAGACCTATACTCAGAAAATTATAAAACATTGATAAAAGAAATCAAGGAAGATACAAACAAGTAGAAACATATACTGTGTTCATGGATAGGAAGAATAAATATCATTAAATATCTATAGTACCCAAAGCAATATATAAATTTAATGCAATTTCTGTTAAAATACCAATGTCACACTTCAAAGATATAGAACAAATATTCCAAAAATTTATACGGAACCAAAAAAGAACATAGACTCAGCATTCTTGAAAAAGAAAAATAAAGCTGATAATATTACACTTTCTGATATCAAGTTATACTACAAGGCCATTGTACTCAAAACAGCTTGGTACTGGCATAAGAACAGGCATACAGATAACTGGAGCAGAACAGAGACCCAGAAATAAACCCACACCTAAGGAGGTAACAGTATGCAATGGCGTAAAGACAGCCTCTAACAAATGGTTCTTGGAAAATTGGACAAATACATGCAAAAAAATGAAAGTAGACCACCAACTTACATCATTCATAAGAATAAACTCAATGGATAAAAGACTTGAATGTAAGTTGTGAAACTATGATCGTCTTGGAAGAAAACATAGGCAGTAAGCTCTCTAACATCTCTCACAGCAATATATTTGCTGATTTAACTGCATGGGTAAGTGAAATTAAGGACAGGATGAACAAATAGGATTATATCAAACTAAAAAGCTTTTGCACAGCAAAATACAACATGAACAAAATAAAAAGACAACCAACACAATGGTAGAACATATTTGACAATACGTCTGATAAGGGGTTAATCACCAAAATCTATAAAGAACTTGTAAAACTCAACATCAGGAAAGTAAACAATCCAATCAAAAATTGGGCAAAAGAACTGAGTAGACACTTCTCCAAAGAGGACATACAGATGGCCAATGGGCATATGAAAAAATGTTCAACATCACTAATCATTAGAGAAATGCAAATTAAAACTACAATGAGATACCACCTCACATCTTTCAGAAAGGTGCTCATTAACTAAACAACATATAACAAGTGCTGGTGAGGGTGTGGAAAAAGGGAACCCTCCTGCTCTGCTTGTGGGAATGCAAACTGGTGCAGCCAGTATGGAAAACAATATGGAGATTCTTCAAAAAATTTAAAATGGAACTAAAATGCTTTTTGACCCAGCCATCCCACTTCTATCACTGATAACAAATCAGTGATTCAAAAGAAGAAATGCACCCCCATGATTATTGCAGCATTGTTTACAATAGCCAAGATCTGGAAACAGCCCAAGTGTCCATCAGTAGACAAGTGGATTAAAAAGCAGTGGTACATATACACAATGGAATACTATGCAGCCATGAAAAAGAAGGAAATCTTACCCTTTGTGACAACATGGATGGACCTGGAGTCTATTATGCTAAGCAAAATAAGCCAGGCAGAGAAAGAAAAATATCATATGACCTCACTCATATGAGGAATCCAATGAACAATGTGAACTGAGCAAAGAGAGGCAGAGAAGGGGTTAAAGAGTCCAAAGGAAAAGCAGTCAGAGGGAAAGGGGATGAGAGGATGGGATCAGAGAAGGGAAAGACATTAGTGAAAATATATACGCATAACACAGCAAGATAGAGGGCAGGATAGTAAATTATGTAGGGAAGAGGGGAAGGTGATGGGGGGAGGGGGCCAAGGGGGTATCTAGGAGAACACAGGGAGGGAGGGAGAGAGGGAGGAAGGGAGATATATTCTGGGGAACACTTGTAACTGTGTAAACACAACAAATTTTTAAAAAGACCAAAACAAACAAACAAACAACCAAACCAAAACAAACAAACAAAGAAAAAACCTCTCCTCCAGCAAATATTAGAAAAACAATGGCCCTTCCCAAGCAGGAAGGTAATTTGCAGTTTCACAGGCCCACATTTAGCTGGCACTGCCCTGCCCCCTATGCTAACTATACATATAAGCAAGCAAACATAAAAATCATATAAAAACTTATTTGACAAACACTAAGTAACTCTGTGAAGCTCTGCATGCCACCTAGAAATTTTGCTGCGCTGGCCACCTTCTCAAGGAAAACAGAAAAAAAATGGCATTTTAAAACAGACTTGCAAAACACTCAATAAATTTCAGTTGCTATGACCAGTGAATTTTCCCTTACATCCATTTCAACAGAAATAGCATAGAGCCAACTAGCTTTCACCACTAATTCTGGACTGTCCCAGTAGAGCTAGAGCTCTATGTTAATCAGGCATCCCTGATTCTACTTCCCGGACACTCCTGCTTAACAGCAGGGCTGGCAGCCTCTTCGAGACTACTCTTGAGGCAGCTATGAGGATTCTACTTGTTGGTACTGAGACCAATTGCCACCGGTGGAAAAACACAACCAACACACAAGTTAGTTGCAAGAATCACACAGGTAGTTTATTACTTACAAATCCTTATGGTGTATCTGGGTACAGTTTAAAGGGGCCCCGTTGGCGTGCTCCTCTCAGCTGTCTCTGGTCAGAACAGTGTGGAGTCAGTCCACGTTCAACTTGGAGTCTGGATGACTGACTGCAGCAGGGGACCCCTCGACTTTAGTTCCCTTTTCTGGCATATGCCTTCTACCAAGTGTTAATCTATGGGATTATCACATCAAGCCACTTTTTGGGAGTTCCTAGCAGGGAGCTTTTATATGTCAATCTACATAATTGTTACATCAAGCCACTTTTAGGGAGTTCCTAACAGGAAGCTCTTTTTTATGTTAATCTACAGAGTTGTCACCTCAGGCCACTTTTTATCTATACATACTGTAAAGCCAGAGGTCACGGCCAGAGCCACCATCAGAGCAGCCCGGCCCATGCAGGTTCGCATTGGATTCGGATAGTCGGTAAAGAAACAGCGGAGCCAAAAACTGGTGGGCCATAGCCTTTAATCCTACCTTGCACCCGGCGGGCAAGTAAAAACACACACTGGGCTCCAAAACCCAGTCACACTCAGTGCTCACAAAGCCACTGACTTATCCGAGTTTCCTAGAATCAAAGGTTTCTAGCTCACCAGCCTTCTTCTCCTCAGTTCCCCATCTTCTTCCTTATCCCAGATACAAACTCTACACAAACTGGCATCTCACTCAGCACTCCGCCATCTTGGCTGCTTCTCCTGGCCTCCTCCACGTGGCCTCCTTCCGCTGCTGGCTCTACTCTCTCCTCACTCTCATGCTAACCTCAGGAACCAAGAGCCCAAACTCTCATTCCGTCCCCATTTTATAGTGTAGAAATCCAAACCCTTAATCCAATATACATAACAGGGAAGTCTCTAATACAAAGTCACTTCTCTGAGGCATGATAGGATTGTACCACCTCACACCAAAAAGGGTGGGACAGGCTTAATCCCAAAACCAAGGCTACAAGGATTCTGCTTGCCCCTAGCCCACCCCAACACACATTAATATCACCTGGGCGACTGCCTCCTCGTGTTATCTTTAACAAAGTGAGCATAATACATTTTATCCGCCCAACACATACCATATATTTTTGCTCCATAAGATGCATTCCCCCCCCCCCCCCAAAAAAAAAGTAGAGGGCAAAATGCCTGTGAGTTTTATGGAGTGAAAAATACAGTAACTTTACACACACACTAACTGGGCCCTGCCCAAAAGGCATATTCTTACCTATCATATATGTACACACCAGACTAGTTCTCACCCCAAGGGCCATAGCTTTATTCACTTGTCTTGATGGCTTTTAATATTATATCCTAGCTTATTTCTATATATCTTCTACATTTTTCTATATTTCTATATGATAGAATCAGTCGGAGTCCGAAAAATCTGTGTAACAGGCTTTATTGAAAGGAAACCTGCTGGGCTGTCTCCTAAGGGAGAGCAGCCCCAGGTTCTCTAACAGGTACGGTTAAATAGGGGATTTGAGGGTGGGGGCTGGTAGTCATTAAGGAAAAATGTAGCTTTCAGTGATTTCTGTAAGATTAACTGTAAAGAAGCTAGGGGACCTTCCACACCCGGGTTAGTCACCCGGATGCCCCGGGGGTAGTGTCCTGGAACATCCAGTTTGTCAGTGTCCCTTCATCCAGTTAAGGGAGGAGGGAGTCATGGCCCCCACCTGCAACCCTATCATTAAACAAGGATGATTTCCACACAATATCTATAGATCAATATTCCCAAATGCAAAAAAATTCCAAATGCCCAGAACCATAAGTAACATTCCTCTCTTGCTTTCTATTGTTTTATTTTCCTAGTGTTGGGCAGATAAAAGGTATTATGCTCACTTTGTTAAAGAGGCCGTTGCCCAGGTGATATTAATGTGTGTTGAGAATCGTTGTAGCCTGAGGCTTGGTTTTGGGATTAAGCCTTTCCTACCCTTTTTGCTGTGGGGCGGTACAATCCAATCATGCCTCAGAGAAGTGACTTTGTATTAGAGACTTCCCTATTTTGTATATTGGATTAGAGGTTGTGAAGCTACATTATAAAATAGGGGCAGAACAGGAGGTTGCCGGCTCTTGGTTCCTGAGATTATCATTAGAAGAGAGAGAGCAGAGGAGAGCAGAGAAAGGCCACGTGGAGGAGGCCAGGAGAAGCAGCCAAGATGGTGGAGTGCTGAGTGAGATGCCAGTTTGTGTAGAGTTTGTATTTGGGATAAGGAAGGAGATGGGGAACTGAGGAGAATAAATCTGGTGAGCTAGAAACCTTTGATTCTAGGAAACTCGGATAAATCAGTGGCTTTGTGAGCACTGAATGTGACTGGGTTTTGGAGCCCAGTGTGTATTTTTACTTGCCTGCCGGGTGCAAGCTAGAATTAAAGACGATGGCCCATCAGTTTTTGGCTCCGCTGTTTCTTTACCGACTGTTCGAATCCAATGCGAACCTGCATGTGAATGGCCACGATGGCAGCTCCTGGCTTTACACCTAGCTATCCTTTTCCCCCTCTGTTTCTCAAGATTTTTCACCTAAGCATTTTAATCTGGGAAAATCAGAAATATAAAAAATTGTTACACAAGCCAATTAACATTAAACCACATTTTTTTCTACAAACTCTAGGTGGGATGGAATTTAGTTTCCTGCCTGATCTAACAAGCAGCAGGACTCAGCTAACAAACATTGGCCAGGGCTTTCTGATAATTCTTATCTTAATACCTTTGGCCTCAACATTTGTTTGCTGTGTTCTGTAGAGAGTCTTAAATATTTCCAGGTAACTACCCTCTTGACAAAAGATTGAAATTTGACTACAATGACAGAAGTTGCAAGAAACACTTTCGGCAAGCAGCAAAGTTTCTGAGACTAAAATTTATCCAAGTAACATAGATCTGTCATGAAACAATAAGACTCAGCCTCCCCTTTGAGCAAAAGGAGAGATTCTGAGAGACCTTAGAGGACTGTAAATTCTTTACTCAGGTTTTCACATATATTAGATTCTGCATCTGTTTCTCTCTTACCCCTCTTAATAAATTTAAATTGCTCAACTAACAGTTTACTAATCTATTAAAACTATTTTTTCCAATTACTTTTTAACTGCGATGCTAGAAAGAGCTAAACTTTAACCTCTTTTACTAAAGCTCTATAAAAATGCTTTTCTTCTTCTTTAAGACAGAGCATGCCTTGGGCTATTCTGGTGTGATACAGGCTTTTAAATAAAAGCTATGTTTAATGGTGCTCTGGTTGATTTTCTCCTGCAATGTGATTTAAACTGGATCTTTCATTTTGATTATTTGCCCTCTGTAATCAGTATTTCTGAGTCACTAAGATCTACAAAAGAAACTAAAGTTATCCAAAAATTTAGCCTAAGAAATAAATACCTGGGTGATTAACTATTTTAAAAACTATTAGATTGCTTTTTCACAGTTTAAAATTTAGGTAAATGTGCCTGGTCTATGGTGACGCAGCAGATAAAGCAGGGGTCCCCAAACTTTTTACACAGCGGGCCAGTTCACTGTCCCTCAGACCATTGGAGGGCCAGACTACAAAAAAAAATTATGAACAAATCCCTATGCACACTGCACATATCTTATTTTAAAGTAAAAAAACAAAACGGGAACAAATACAATATTTAAAATAAAGAACAAGTAAATTTAAATCAACAAACTGACCAGTATTTCAATGGGAACTATGGGCCTGCTTTTGGCTAATGAGATGGTCAATGTCCGGTTCCATATTTGTCACTGCTAGCCGCAACAAGTGATATGACATGCTTCCAGAGCCGTGGCGCATTCATTCCACATCACTGGAAATAGTACTGTACGTGAGCGACACCGCCACATACAGTACTCCTCTCACTGACCACCAATGAAAGAGGTGCCCCTTCCAGAAGTGCGGCGGGGGTTGGATAAATGGCCTCAGGGGGCTGCATGCAGCCCGCGGGCCATAGTTTAAAGACCCCTGAGATAAAGTGTCAACCTGGGATGCTGAGGTCACCAGTTCAAAACCCCAGGTTTGTCCAGTAAGGCACATACAAGAAGCAACTACTATGAGTTGATACTCCTGCTCCAACCCCTGCCTTTCTCTCTCTCTCTCTCTCTCTCTCTCTCTCTCTCCTCTCTCTAAAATCAATAAATAAAATCTTTTAAAAAATTAGATAAATGTCAATTTTCCTCTTTAGTTTTAATGTAGAAGAATGGCTATCAAGAAAAGAGAGTGAACTTTAGAGATGGGATCACCTGGGCTATAAACCAGACTCTTTCATAATGTATTTGTGAACTTTGGCATGTATTTTTTTCTTCTTTAAATTAGAATTTTGATAACATTAAGACTACTGCATCCAGAAAGGTCAAATGAATTACTTAAAGCTATAAACATAGATAGTATCATACTCCAGTCTTTTAATTCCTGGTCTAGTGCTTATTTCTCTACATTGTGATGTCCTACACCATGGTATCTAGTCGGTCAATGACCAAAAGATACACAGGTACATAATACCTTTAAAATAAATCATCTCAACTCATCTATTAATAAAATGGATGGCTTTTATCAGAGACAATTAACAAATGAAAATGTGTATATTGGCACCAAATATTTCATACAAAACCACTGTTCTAGGCCATGGGAAAGCACAAGGAACAAAAGAGATAAAGTTCCTGCCCTCATGAAGATCACAATCTACTTGGAAGACAGAGAAATAAATGTATCTTAATGTAAGGCCAGGGGCCACCATCATAGCCATTCACATGCAGGTTCTTACTGAATTCAGGAAGACGGTAAAGAAATGGCAGAGTCGGAGGATGGTGGGCCATTACCTTTAATCCTAGCTTGCACCCGGCAGGCAAGAAATACACACAGTGGGAAAACACTTCCCTTTCCATTCAGGGCTCCCAAAGCCACTGACTTATCCAAATTTCCTAGAATCAAAGGTATCTATCTCACCAGCCTATTCACCTCTGTTCCCCATCTCCTTCTCTCTGCACAAACTGCACAAACTGGCTTCTCCTTTGGCACTCCGCCTTCTTGGCTGCTTCTCTTCTCCTCCATGTGGCCTTTCTCTGCTCTCATTTCTAATGCTAATCTCAGGAACCAAGAGAGAGCTAGCTTCCAGTCTGCCCCATTTTATAGTGTAGAAATCAAAACCTTTAATCCAATATACAAACAAGGAAGTTTCTGATACAAAGTCAGTTAGGGTTGGAAAGGCTTAGTCTTAAAACTAAGCCTTAGGCTATATTGACCCTGCCTGCTTACAGCCTGTCCCCCACACCCAATGCAAACTATAAGCTAGCAAACCTATCTATTATATTTACAAACTTATTTGACCAACACTTATAATAGCAATAAGATTAAGTTAAATAAGTAATTAATTAAATAAAGAAATACAGAGGAAGGGGACAGAGGGAGATAGAGGTATTCTTACAGATACAGTAGTCAACTTGGAAGAAGGTCTCTCTGAGGAGGTCCCATTTGAGCCAGCCCATAGTGAGGTGGGGAGGTGAGGGTGGATGCCTGTGAATAGGGTAATTGTGCAACCAGAACAAGGACCCTGTGAGCAAAGGTGTTTCGTGTACTTGAGGACAGCAAGCTGAAGAGGGAGAGAGGGAGGCAATGAGGTCAGAAGGGGTATTAGGGGCCAGATCATGTGGGACCTTGTAAGATTTTTAAATTTTATTTTAAGTATGAAATTAAGCATGGAAAAATAATATGTTGTTCACAGAATTCAGAATCAAATGTTGTGCTATAGAGTGCTTTGTGAGATGATGTGCTAGTGGTGACTGTTTATATTTTACTTAACTAGTCATAATAATGATATTTTAATAATGTTATTTAAATGAGTCCTTATTTTATAGGTGTTTCAGTATGTTTAAGTCCCAAGAAACATATAGATTATGGGAAAAAAAAGAGCCCTGAAAATTCAGTTAATTTTAGTTATACGCAATAAAAAAATTATTAAAATTTATTTAGCTGAAATGTAGAGTTCTTATTTAAAATGAAAAATTTTCAAGAAAATGATAAGAACTGATATTTGAGGAACTCTAAAATTTTGAATAATAAACTAAAACCCAGTGTTTTCCTCTATTCTTGTCTACCACTTACTAAATGTGTGCCTTTAATATAATGATAATAATATCTTCCTGAGGAGATTGACCAGAGAATCAACAGAATCATCTTTGCAATGTTTAGAATAGCACCTGACATAGTAAGTATGAAATAACTGTTAATTTTCTTCCCTCTTTATCTAGGCTTCAAACTCTGTACACAAAGCCATAGTCATGGTCCCTCCACTTTGTTCTAAAAGTGAATGAACTCCTAAACAAAATAAATCCTCTAAAAGAATGATGCATTGACACATAGCCTATGCAGTTGAAATAATTTACTAAAATGTTTGATTTTTCAAACAGTGAAGCAAGGAGCAGTTAAATAATTGATCTATACATTATTTATGAAGTTAATTTTCCGAGTATTTTGTTAGTTTGAAAAAGATGTAACCCCTCCAAGAATATAACATAATAAGTGCTTAAAAATAATTTCACAGCCTGACCAGGTGGTGGCGCAGTGGATAGAGCGTCGAACTGGGATGTGGAAGGACCCAGGTTCGAGACCCCGAGGTCGCCAGCTTGAGCGTGGGCTCATCTGGCTTGAGCAAAGAGCTTACCAGCTTAGACCCAAGGTCGCTGGCTCCAGCAGGGGGTTACTTGGTCTGCTGAAGGCCCGCGGTCAAGGCACATGTGAGAAAGCAATCAATGAACAACTAAGAAGTCGCAACGAGAAACTGATGATTGATGCTTCTCATCTCTCTCCGTTCCTGTCTGTCTGTCCATGTCTATCTCTGCCTCTGTAAAAAATAATAATAATAATAATAATAATAATAATAATTTCACATAGTTTAAAACATGTTATCTAATACAGTGAGTTTAGCTAAAATGTATATCACTCTGTTACGCACACAACCTTTTCACCAATATTGTATTAATTAATCCTCAATCCCTTGGGAATAATCCCTGTTTCGTGGATAAGAAAATGAAGATACAGAGAGGTTGGTAACTACTCTAGGTGGCATGTGGCAGATGAAAGAGCCTAAATTTGCACCAATGCCAAATTTTATAGAAACATGCTAGGGAAGTTTGTAGAAATATACTGAATTTTATTATTTTTAATTTTCATTAAAACATAATGATATACAATATTTTATTAGTGTCAGATATATATCATAGTGATTCAATATAAACATACTTTACAAAATGATCAGCACAGTAAAATCTGGTTACCATCTGTCACCATATAAAGTTACTACAATATTATTAACTGTATTCTCCATGCTGTACATTACATCTGGGAGTTTGTACCTCTTAATCCTCTACTTATTTCACAGCCGCAGACTGAATTTTAAAGATAAAGCTGTAGTTATGGAAACTTGAAGTCTACACAGGAGAAATGTTTAATTACAGATGTAAATCAGCATTTGAGTAAATGAAGAAAAGAAAATAAGTGATCTTACTTACCAAAATTTCCTTCAGTTCACTACAACCAGGATTTGTCAAGTAGCTATTGTATACAAAATCCTCCTAGATATTCAAGATTACTTGATAATCCTGGAAAGCTTTGTAAGGCTTTTCTAACATTGGATAAATATCATTTGAGTAAATATCTTATATGACTATATTTCTTACTATCACCAGTGTCATATTTATCTGCTCTCCATAGTGCCTGGGACAACGTTTGAATAGATGTGTACTATCTTTATAAGTGAAAATTTATAGCATGATTTTTAATTAATTATATATAATTTATAAAGCCAGAATATCCAAATGGAAAAAAATTCTCAATTCATTTTTATTGCTTTTATAAATAAAGGCTAATGGAGAGAAAGATTTATTTTTTTAATTAGAAAAAATACAATGTTATTTTTTCAAACTGGTTCTTCAAAAAAATATAGAGATTTCTTTAAATACTTTTTCAAAAAGAAGCTTTGTGCTTTTTTCCACTCAGAAACTAAGAAAAGAAAAAAGGATAAACATCACAAGAGAGTTATCATTTGAGAAAATAACTTGCTTAAATCCTCTGAATTGCAGTTAAGTTGTGTCATTACATTCTTGGCCTTTTTGGGTTAATGGCAGTTGTGCAAGTTGAAAATCAGGCTTTAAGAGCTGGGTGACTGTAATTCATTTATTAAAACATTTATCATTCTGTGACTATAGGGATTTTTTTTTTTACCATTAGTTCCAGAGAACATAATTTAATGGCCTTATATTACCTTTATTTTTTTCCCATCTACTTAAAAAATGGGTTCTCCATTCAGAGGCTGTGAAGAAACTCTGATGGGAGGAATGGTCAAGGTCAGAGTAGCAATTTAAAAAAAAACCTGCACTCTTAGTGGACTGAAGTAGAGCAAAGTCTTATATTTCTACCCTTTGAACAATTCTACCAGGAGCTTAATTCTGCTCCAAGTTGAGGTCCTATAACCTTAGGCTTTCTCTCTTAGCCTTAGTGACTCCACAATACTGTATAGTTAGCTAATAGTCATTTTCTGGTTCATTTACTTGCTCCTAGGAAAGGAGGACATTTCTTCTGGTATCTTCCACTTGGCAGTTATCAATATGTTTGATTTAACAAAACTTTATATTTAAAGATAAAATGAATAGCACCATTGTACATTAAATCAAAACTTGATGGTACTCAATTTAATAATCATTTAATACAGTTTGTTTTATGTGCATACTTTCTTGAATTGTTTTTGGTATTTTCTTCTAGCAGTGATTTGGATATATTTAGAATATGATCAATTTTAAATCTTCACATTCAAAATTTTAATAATCTGGATTGAAAGAACTATACTTTTAAGAAAAAGGAGATATTTGAGGAAAGTATCCAACCAGTTTTTACTGGTTGGATTTGTATATATGTGTAGTAATGTCATCACACTTTAATCATTCATATGAATGAATGTTGATGAAAGTTTTATCTTATTTAAATATGACCTCTTAAGGCTAATGATGCAATTTTTATGATATCTGGTATGAAGGCCAATTACAGAAATATGTAATGGAAGAAAAGATAAACATCTTTCTGTTGATAGACCAGTCATTTAACTCTAACTAATGGAGTAAGTAACTTGTGAGTAAGATTACACAGAAATAGATGAGCTTGGACATTTTTAATTTAGAATATTTAAAATAATTTATGGGCTGCAAGTAATATATTAGAGATTTTTTACTCAAAATATAATATTATGCTTTTTTCCACAAATTTTATTTAATCTCTATCACAGTTTTTCTATTGAGATTGTGTGCTAATACTGCTCCCTTAATGTCAAGGAGGATGCAATAAGGGAAATTCTTTATGGTAAAAAAAGACAAAATATTGCAATATTTACTTAAATTTTTATCCCCCAAATACCATTATGATATTTTTAATGTTCTTTTTTTGTACTGTTTTGCCACAGTAGATAATTTGTTCTTTTTCTTATCAACTTAGATAGACCTTGACTTTGAAAAGTTTTGCAATTGTTTTAGCTTACTTCTTTTTTAAAAATTTTTATTGATTTTAATAATTTATTGTGTTTAATAGATTCAAGTGTCCCACGAATATATCTCCTCTTTACCCCCTGTTCCCCTCGATCCCCCTTGGCCCCTACCTCCAATGCCTTCCCCTCTTCCCTCCAAGATTTGCTGTGTCCTGTTCTCTATAATGCTGTGTTATGTATATATAATTTCACTAATTTCTTTCCCTTCTCTGATCCCATCTTTCATCCCCATTCCCTCTGACCACTTTCCCTCTGATCCCTTTGATCCCACCTCTGCCTCTATTTGGTTCTTCAGTTCACGTTGTTCATTAGCTTCCTCAAATGAGTGAGGTCATATGATATTTTTTGGGGGTCTGGCTTATTTTACTTAGCATAATAGTCTCCAAGTTCATCCATGTTGTTGCAAAAGGTAAGAGTTCCTTCTTTTTCACAGCCGCATAGTATTCCACTGTGTATATGTACCACTGCATTTTAATCCACTTGTCCACTGATGGACACTTGGGCGTTTCCAGATCTTGACTATTGTAAACAATGCTGCAATAAACATGGAGGTGCATTTCTTCTTTTGAATCAGTGATTTGGTATTCTTACGATATATTCCTAGAAGTGGGATAACTGGGTCAAAAGGCAGTTTAGTTCCATTTTAAATTTTTTGAGGAATCTCCATATTGTTTTTCACAGTGGCTGCACTAGTCTGCATTCCTACCAGCAGTGCAGGAGGGTTCCCTTTTCTTCACACTCTCTCCAGCATTTATTAATGAGCACCATTCTGACAGGTGTAAGGTGGTATCTCATTGTGGTTTTAATTTGCATTTCTCTAATGATTAATGATGTTGAACATTTTTTCGTATGCCTATTGGCCATCTGTATGTCTTCTTTGAAGAAGTGTCTATTCATTTCTTTTGTCTATTTTTTTAATGTTTATTTATTTATTTATTATTATTTTTTTTTACAGAGACAGAGTGAGTCAGAGAGAGGGATAGACAGGGACAGACAGACAGGAACGGAGAGATGAGAAGCATCAATTATTAGTTTTTCGTTGCGCATTGCAACACCTTAGTTGTTCATTGATTGCTTTCTCATATTTGCCTTGACCGCGGGTCTTCAGCAGACTGAGTTACCCCTTGCTGGAGCCAGCGACCTTGAGTTCAAGCTGGTGAGCTTTTCCTCAAATCAGATGAGCCTGCACTCAAGCAGGCGACCTCGGGGTCTCGAACCCGGGTCCTCTGTATCCCAGTCCGATGCTCTATCCACTGTGCCACCACCTGGTCAGGCTATTTTTTGATTGTTTACCTTCCTGGTGTTGAGTTTTACAAGTTTTGTTTATTAAACCCTTATAGACGTATTGTCGAGTATGTTCTCCCATTGTGTGGGTTGTCTTTTTATTTTGTTGATATTGTCTTTAGCTGTGCAAAAGCTTTTTAGTTTGATATAGTCTCATTTGTTTATCCTGTCCTTTATTTCACTTGCCCATAAAGATAAATCAGCAAATATATTGCTGTGAGAGATGTCGGAAAGCTTACTGCCTATGTTTTCTTCCAAAAGGATAATGGTTTCATGATTTAAATTTAAGTCTTTTATCCATTTTGAGTTTATTTTTGTGAATGGTGTAAGTTGGTGGTCTAGTTTCATTTTTTTGCATGTATTTGTCCAATTTTCCCAACACCATTTGTTAAAGAGACTGTCTTTACTGTATGCTCTTACCTCCTCTGTCAAATATCAATTGTCCATAAAGGTGTGGGTTTATTTCTGGGTTCTCAGTTCTGTTCCATTGACCTATATGCCTGTTCTTATGCCAGTACCAGGCTGTTTTGAGTACAATGGCCTTGTAGTATAACTTGATATCCGGAAGTGTGATACTACCCACTTTATTCTTCCTTTTCAATATTGCAGAAGCTATTCGTGTTCTTTGTTGGTTCCATATAAATTTTTGGAATATTTGTTCTATATCTTTGAAGTATGACATTGATTTTTTAACAGGAATTGCACTGAATTTATAGATTTCTTTGGGTAATATAAACATTTAAATGACATTTATTCTTTCTATTCATGAACACGGTATATGCTTTCACTTGTTTGTATCTTTCTTGATTTCTTTTATCAATGTTTTATAATTTTCTGAGTACAAGTCTTTAACCACCTTGGTTAAATTTACTCCTAGGTACTTTATTTTTTTGTTGCAATAATGAAGGGGATTGTTTCCTTAATTTCTCTTTCAAACAGTTCATTGTTGGTATATAAATGCCACTGATTTCTGAATACTGATTTTATACCCTGCTACCTTGCTGAATTCATTTATCAGGTCTAGTAGTTTTTTTGACTGAGACTTTAGAGTTTTCTATGTACAGAATCATATCATCATCAAATAATGATAGTTTTACTTCTTTTCCAATTTGTCTGATTGCTGTGGCTAGGACTTCCAGATCTATGTTGAATAAGAGTGGTGAAAGGGGGCACCCCTGCGTTGTTCCTGTACTTAGGGAATTGTTTTAATTTTTGCCCATTGAGTATGATGTTGGCTGTGGGTTTGGCATAGATGGCCTTTATCATGTTGAGGTACATTCCCTGTATTCCCACTTTGCTGAGAGTTTTGATCATAAATGGGTGCTGGATTTTATCAAATGCTTTATCTGCATCTATTGATATTATCATGTGATTTTTCTCCTTCCTTTTGTTTATGTGATGAATCACATTGATTGAGTTGCAACTCTTTGCTCTGACTGGAGTAGGAGAGCCTCCGGTAGCTGGGTGAGCCTCCAGTGACCACCAGTCACTTCCCTTTCCTGGTGTTGCTTCTCCCAGAAAAAAATGGCCACTTTAGATTTGGGGAGTGACTCAGCACTGGATTAGTGTGGCTGCCTCCACGGTGTCTCTCCCTGTGCCTCAGAGGTTATACTCTCCTCTCGTAACTCCAGTCCTCTCAAGGCTCCCTGATCCCGCAGCACTGAGAAAGTAGCTGTGAATGAAATTTTCTGCACGGTCCTTTTAAAACAGAGCCTGGGTCTGAGAGTTCTGTCTCCCTCCCGCTTACAGTCACCTGGCTCTTCTCTCAGCTAAATACTGTCCATATACCTCATCTAGTCTCTGGTGCTCACGGCTTGGGCTCTGGTTCTGGGGCTGAGGATCCACAACTCTCCAGGCAACACATTCTGCCGTGAGAGACCCGCCGGGCCACCGCTCGCTCCTGGGAGTGGGACAGCCCTTTCTGCGTCTCTGCCCTTCCTACCAGTCTCAGTGTGGTTTCTTCAGTTATCCTTGGTTATAGATTCCTCTTAGTTTAGTCCAAAGTTGGTTTTTCAAGATGATTGTTCTCAACTTAAGTTGTAATTCACTTTGGTTCTGGGAGGTGAGAGTTGAAATGTCCATTTACTCCATTGCCATCTTCCAGATCTAGCTTACTTCCTGTTTAAAAAATTAATAAAGCAGCATATGGCACTACCTTTATTTATTTATTTATTTATTTATTTATTTATTTACTTACTTACTTACTTACTTATTTATTTATAGGTGGGGTAGCAGAGGGACAGACTCCCACATGTCCCCAACCAGAATCCATCCAGGAAGCTCCCTACCAAGTGATGCTCTGCGCATCTGGGGCTGTTGCTCTGTTGCTTGGCAGTCAAGCTATTTTAATACCTGAGATAAGACCTTGGTGCCATTCTCAGTACCCAGGGCCAACTTGCTCAAATGAGCCATAGCTGTGGGAGGAGAAGAGAAAGAGAGAGAAGATGAAAGAGTGAAGTAGGTGGTCACTTTTCCTGTGTGCTCTGACCAGGAATCAAACCTGGGACTTCCATATACCTGGTCGATGCTCTACCACTGAGGCACTACCTTTATTTTAAGCAACCTCTTATTCAGAAGTAAAAGAAATGCCTCAGCATCAAAGGTTCCTCAATATTCTTGAAAGGACTATTTAATCAAATTAATGATAGCAGAACTTCCTGGGCTGAGGCATTTTTCACATGGATTTAATATTGTGTTTTTCCCTTAAATTATTTTTTGAAGGAAGCCAAAATGGCACAAAATTGCCAGTAGTGCCTGCAAACTTATAACATGACTCTGTCTGAACATACAGGGTGAAGCTCTGTATGTCATGTAAAACTTCATTAAACTGACTGAAGATCATGCCGAGAAGGTACTTAAATGTGAATCAAGTTATTGTTTGTTTTCATATGTATTTTTTTCTGGTACTTTGTGTCCTTAGGAAAATTTTTTATCCAGTAACATTTTTCAGTTGCCTAAATTCTATCATGTTTTTAATATATTTGTGCCTTTTCTCTTTTCTTTTTGTTTCACTTTGTCAGTCTGTTGAGAAATATATTAATTTTATTAACTTTTAGAAACAAACAGTTTTGGTTGTTTTGGTTTTATTGTTTTTTTTCTGTTTATTTTCTACTTTATTAGTTTCTGGGCTTAACTTTATTGTTTCCTACCTGTGTTTTACATTGGGTTTAGTTGGCCTTTCTTTCCTTAGCATCTAAACTTGAGAACTATTCTTTTTTCTAATAAAGCTTTTAATACCACAAAATTTCTTCTAAAAACTGCTTTAGTAATTCCCAAAATATTTGATATGTTATGTTTTCATTTTCACTCAAGTAAAAATAATTTCATTTATAATTTCTTTAGTGTATGGGTTATTTCAAAGTATACTGCTTACATTGGAAACATTCGTGGTATTTTCCAACTATCTTTCTTATATTGATTTATGTTTTATTACTATTGTGGCCAGAGAAAATATTCTGGATGAGTTCAATGCTCTTAAATTTATTGAGTCTTGCTTTATGGCCCAGAATATGCTATATTTTGGTGATTTTTCAATGTGCACTTAAAGCATATGCATTCTGCTCTTGTTGGTCCTAAAGTTTTATATGTTAGGTTAGTTTTGTTAAGTGTTGGTCAAGTCTTCTATATTCTTACCAATTTTTATCTACTTGCTTCATCAATTACTGAGAAAAAAAAAGTTGATCTCTCTAACTTTAATTGTTTATTTGTTTTCTTTCTCCTTTTAGATATAGAAATTACCCAAGATGATATCAAAGGATAAAATAAAAAGATTCTAAAGTCAGGGAGAAGGAATAAGGTGTCTAGAAATTGATATAAAGGAAAGAGGAGGATTGTAAGAGAGAGAAGGATGAAGGGAAGGATAGACAAATAAGCAGAGATTAGAATGTCCAAAACAGTAGTAAATATGTTAAATGTAAAAATACATTGAGTAGTAAAAATAATTGAGTAACAATGGCAAGACAATTATTTGAGAGCAGAGTATGGAGAATCTTTCTCTAAATTCTATGAATTAGTAGGAAATGGGACCTTCACTGGAGAAGGGTGCAGAGTTAGTGTAATTGATATGTGTATCCAAGAGACTCAATCTACCAACTTTAGGAGAGAGAAAGAAAATACAAGAAAAATATAGGAAACAGTTTTTAAGAAAACAAAAAAAATTTCTAAAGAGTAGCTAATAATTATCAAATTTATTAAAAATATAAACTATCTTTGAGCAGGAATTTACCTGTTATTTTAGAGCAGGGGTCTCAAACTTGCGGCCCACGGGCCGCGAACAATTTTGTGCGGCCTGCAGACTAATCCACGAAGTTTAAAATATTTTGGATAAAATTAAGTAAGCCTAGGGGCCTACTTGTATTTTTCATTTCTCTAGCATCCTAGCTAGATATTAGCTTAGTTAACAGCAGTTGTGATGCGAACTACAGTTTCTGGTCGTTTTGTGACACTGAGTAAATCGCATGTACGATTGTGCTTGTTGTACTGATTTTTTTTTGTTTTCAACTGCACTGAGAAAAGTGTTGCATAACAGTTGCCTTTTGTAGACCTAGTGCGGCCCGCCGAACGGCTGTGATCTTGCTCTGCGGCCCACATGCTGAGTTGAGTTTGAGACCCCTGTTTTAGAGGATGTACATATTTCTAATCATAAAAGTGAAGTATAAAAACTAATTAGCATTGTTTTAATTTCTTTTTTGTACATCTTCATGATTTATTTATTTTATAACTGGAAGTTTGCACCTTTTGACTCCTTCAACCATTTTACCTGACCCCCATCCCCCGCCTCTGGCAACCACCAATCTGTTCTCTGTATCTATGAGATATTTTTTGTTTCTATTCCACATATAAATGAGATCATACAGTATTTGTCTTTCTCTGTCTATATTAATTCACTTAGTGTAATGCCATGGAGTTGAATCACTGTTATCACAAATGTCAAGATTTCATTCTTTTTCATGGTTGAATAATATTTCATTATAAATAAACCACAGTTTCTTCATCCAATCATCCATTGAAGGACACTTAGGCTGTTTCCATATTTTGCCTATTATAAATAGTGCTGAAATAAACATGGAGATGCATATAACTTTATAGTTAATGTTTCCATTTTCTTTGGATAAATTCCCCGATGTGGAATTGCTGGATCATATGACAGTTCTATTTTTTAATTATTTGAGAAAACTCCATACTGTTTTTCATAGTGGCTGCACCAATTTACATTTCACCAGCAGTGTACCAGGGTTCCCTTTTCTCTACATTCTCACCAACACTTGTTATTTCTTGTCTTTCTGATATTAGTTATTCTAAGAGGTGAGGGGTGATAATCTAATTGTGGTTTTGATTTTCATTTCTCTAATGATTAATAATGTTGAGCACCTTTTCATTTCCTATTGGCCTGCTGAATGTCCTCTTTGGAAAATGTCTATTCAGAACTTCTGCCTCTTTTGATTAGATTGATCTTTATATTTTATTTTTTGCTATTGAGTTGTATGAATTTTTATACAATTTGCATATTAGCTCCTTATCAGATATATAATGATAAATATTTTCCTCCATTTAGTAGGTTATCTCTTTGTTGTGTTGATGATTCATTTACTGTGCAGAAGTTTTTATTTTGGTAAAGTCCCATTTGTTTATTTTTGTTTTTGTTATCTAACATTATTTTAATTTTTAATAAGGAAAATTGCTAAATAATTTAAATACCCCCCAAGAATAGAGGGATTCTATGAAAACTATGGTACACTGATTCAATGGAATCTCAAGTCATTAAGATTAAGGCTTACTGAAACTATGGCAACAAGAAAATGCTTAATATATAATGGGAAGTGATAAAATTCTCCTGAAAATAGATTTCTCTTGCTATTGTGTCTTAGCCATCTGTGTTTTGCTATTTCACTAAGATGAAGCTAGTGAATCATACTGTTAAAAAATTAGTGTTTCAAGATAAGAACCACTTTGCAAAAGGAATCAAGCATACTCATTTTCTATTTCAAAAATTAATCACCTTACCTTCATAAAGGTGAAATGAATGCTATTTATGCTGTTTATTTTTTTCTGCCTTATTGAGGTATAGTTGACAAATAAAATTATATATCATACATTTAAGCTGTACAATGTGATGATTTGATATATATGTATGTTGTGAAATGATTACCACAATCAAGTTAATTAACATATCTATCTCCTTTTATAGTTTCCTTTGTGTGCATGTGCGCACGTGTGTGTGTGTATGTGTGTGTGTGTGTGTGTGTGTGTGTGTGTGGTTGAAAACACTTAAGATCTGCTTTCTTAACATATTTCAAGTATACAATACAGTATTACTAACTTTAGGGACTATGCTATACATTAGATCCTCAGAACTTTCTTTTTTTTTTTTTTTTTCAGAAGCTGGAAACGGGGAGAGATAGACAGACTCCCGCATGCGCCTGACCGGGATCCACCGGGCACGCCCACCAGGGGGCGATTCTCTGCCCCTCGGTGCGTCGCTCTGTTGCAACCAGAGCCACTCTAGCGCCTGGGGCAGAGGCCATGGAGCCATCCCCAGCGCCCGGGCCATCTTTGCTCCAATGGAGCCTTGGCTGCGGGAGGGGAAGAGAGAGACAGAGAGGAAGGAGAGGGGGGAAGGGTGGAGAAGCAGATGGGCGCTTCTCCTGTGTGCCCTGGCCGGGAATCGAACCTGGGACCCCTTGCACACCAGGCCGACACTCTACCACTGAGCCAACCAGCCAGGGCCAGAGCTTACTTCTTTTAAAACTATTTACTTATTTTGTATTGGGCTAATGATATATCTTTAGCTGAAGAGTTTATATTAGAAAAGGCACACTAAACCTGCCACATTTGACATTATAAAAATAAAAAATTAAGCTGGTGTGTAGTAGCTACAGGGGAAAATTGAAGCAATGAAGCTAATGAGAAGTACATTTAACCCGAATGAGTATTCAATGGAGAACACGAATGGCTGGCAAAGGCAAACCATACTGTTTATTTCAACTTTGAATTAGGAGACTTGGGTTGTCCTACAAGCAAGAAATGGTTATTCTCCACTTTCTCTGCCAGAGTACAATTTCAAATTCGGTTTTATTGGCTTGCAAAAGGCACAGCCTTTGGAGTCTGGCTGACTTTTGTTTGCATCCCACCTCTGCTATATGATGTCAAGCAGGTTAAGTAGCCACTCTGAACCTTATTTCTTTATCTACAAAAGAAGGCTGAAAATAACCACTGTGGAATTGTTAGAAGACTTAAAATATGCCATATATGTGAGTTTCTTCTCAGAATATTTAGCAATTAACATATATCTGATGATCCGTCATTTTTTAATTTGTTTTAGCTGTGCCATTTTCTAATTTGAACCAATATCTTCTCTACAGATCTGGTTTATATACTCTCAAAATTCAATATTTTAAATATGAACCTCTTATTTTTACTCACATCATTTCTATCACAATATTTTTCCAATGTAGAGTATATACTAAATAAAATAATAACTATCAAATCACTTTAATGGCCTTTAAACCAATTAGAGAATATGGATTATATAAACTGTAATGCTGGTAGCCGAGGCCAGGCAGGTCCACATTGAATTCAGGCAGACAGTAGAGGAACTGCGGAGCCAGAAGGTGTTGGGCCATTCCTGTTTAATAGTCTCCCAATGGCAGATGAGCAAACAGGCAGGGGAAAACTACTTCTCATGGCAGAAGGCAAATAAATGGCCCCTCACAGTGGCAGGCAGGGAATCCGCAATCCACAATCTGCCCTGAGGGCAAGCACTGGTACCTTTATATACACTATACACATGTGGCTCTGCCACATGCTCATGTACTAATCATGCAAAGTACAAGCAAGCAAGCCTAACACAGCTGTTTTCCCAAAATAAACCAATAAAAAAATCAGTGTTTATTTAAAACTATTTTTTTTTATTTTTTTACTGAATTTATTGGGGGTGATATTGGTTAATAAAATTATACATGTTTCAGGTATACAGTTCCATAATACATCATCTGTATATTGCATTGTGTTCACCATGTTCACCCCCAAGTCAACTCTTGCTCCATCACGATCTATCCCCCTCTGCCCTCCTCTCCCACTCCCTACTCCCCTTCTTCTTCTGCAGTCCCCACACTGTTGTCTGTGTCAATAAGTTTTTTTCTTTGCTTAATCCTTTCACCTTTTTCATTGAAAGCCATGACTGCAGATCTGACAAGAAATATTGTTTTGATTTTTGATCATTATTTGGTAGCACAAATGAAATCAGTTCAGAAACAGGTTGTCATGTTCTTCTAATCTCTATTTGGGGAACAATTAGGTTTCAGTTACGTTAAATAAATGTGATGAGAACCATAATTTCAGATCTCAACATCTGGGAGACAACCTTTGTTCTGTAAATTATAACCCACTAGCTCTGACTTCAAGGAGCATATTCTAAAATTCTCTGGGAGATGAGTGGCATAAATACATATATTTAAAAGGGTCAAGTTTGCCTCAATTTCTTTTTTGGCCTCACTGTATTAAAACTTATGGGAGGCCCTGGCCAGCTAGCTCAGCAGTGGAGTGTCAGCCTGGTGTGTGGAAGTCCCGGGTTTGATTCCTACACAGGGCACACAGGAGAAGCGCCCATCTGCTTTTTCACCCTCCCTCCCTACTTTCTCTCTATCTCTCTCTCCCCTCCCACAGCCAAGGCACCATTGGAGGAAAAGTTGGCCTGGGCACTGAGGATGGCTCCATGGCCTCTGCCTCAGGCACTAGAATGATTGATTGCTACAGAGCAATGCCCCAGATGGGCAGAGCATCACCCCCTGGTGGGCATGCCGGGTGGATCCCGGTAAAGTGCATGCAGGAGACTCTCTGCCACCCCACTTCTCACTTTGGAAAAATACACACAAATATATATATATGTAAATTGTTTTTCTTCTAAAAGTAGGATAGATATTCAATTTTCCTCTGGCAAATGACTTACTGATTTATGATGTAACAAAAATTAGAGGATATTTCAAAATGAATATGAAGCAATAAAAAGAAGCATTTGATTTTTTTATTAAACAAGAACATCAGAAAAGCAAATAACAAATCAAAGAAAGTTGTTCAATTATGCAAATGAGATGCAAAACCAACTTTTATTTCATTGGGGCAAATACACTATACAAAAGGCTGAAAATACTGGAGTGTCTGTACTTTCCCTGATCCCCTAATTTTTGTGAGCAGTACAGAACATAGTTCAAGAGAACTATCAACAAACCAGTCATGATCTTTTCATGGTCACAAGTACAAAGAACAGTAAACATAAACTGAACAGGAAGGGACCTTTACCCCAATAGAAATTAAGATTTCTATTCTTAGTCTTTTTAAAGCAATTTTCTTCAAAAGAGCCCCAAGCTGTTATCCAAATTTAATTAGATAGGGATGGCTAGCTCAGAGCCTAGCAGTCCACCAGGCACCTGTGACAACAGGTGCCCAGGATTTTTCATTAACCATTGCTAACGAAAGCGTGAAGTCCTTTTATTCAAAGTGTGATCTCTGGGCCAGCAGCTGGCATCACCTGGGAGCTTGTTAGAGATGCAGATCTCAGTTCCCATCCACACACTTGGAAACAGAACCTTTATTTTGTTTTCTTTATCTCAGGCAATTGGTATACATCTAGAAGTTTGAGATTTCCGTCTGATTTTAACTTACTCTATAACCAGGGGTAAATGTAAATTATTAGAGGAGGTATAATGTTTTTAATTATTAAAAAATTTGCACCACAGTTTAAGAAACTGAAAGACTGAAGAGGCATGACTTCCTTTCAAAGAGAATTCTTACAAAACTAACAATGACCACTGGAAGAACACTGAAGCTATATCAGAACCTTCTGAAAATCTTTCTTCCTTTCTGTCCAGCTTAGAATCACCTGAATTATTTGTGTTTTAATGTTTCAGGAAGAATTGCATTTCAGTGGTCACATTTCATTCTGTCAGATGTAACTCAGAATCACTACTTACAGTAGAGTGATTAACTGAAACAACAACAACTCTCCCCAGCCACTAAAAGAAAAAAAATACATTAGTTTTTTCTAGATTTTTTTAGCATAGAACCCTGATCTTTGTAGCAAAGTCCCCAGAGTTCTCATAGAACATTTCCCCAAAGTGGAAAGTATTAATAACAAAATTAGCAAGGCGAAGCTGTAATTGTCCCTTATCATTCAGTTTGTCCATCATCTGAACTCACAGTTAAGAATAACTTGTTTTTCTGAGTCTTGTTAGGGTACTGTAATGCCGGTGGCTAAGGCCAGGCAGGTCCACATTGGATTCGGGCAGACAGTCGAAAAACTGTGGAGCTGGAAAGTGTTGGGCCATTCTGTTTAATAAAGTCTCACAATAGCAGACAAACACTCAGGCAGGGGAAACCACCTCTCAGGCAAACAAACAGCAAAATGGTCCCTCACAGTGGTGGACAGGCAGTTCATGCATCTGCAGTCCCCCAGCTCTCTTGAGCGCACCCATAGCCTTATATAGGACATACACACTTGGTGAGCCACGCACTCACGTACAATCAGGCAAAGTACTTGCAGCTGGTAACCCCATGAGCAAGCCTAACACAGCTGCCCCACAGGTACAAATACAGCCTCTTCTTTCAAAGCTGAAAGTTCTATCTTAGGCTCCCTTGCAGCTAAGACACAGGAATGTAACAGCGTCTACCAGTATAATGCTGGTGGGTGAGGCCAGGCCAGTTTGCATGCAGGGGTCCCCAAACTTTTTACACAGGGGGCCAGTTCACTGGCCCTCAGACCATTGAAGGGCCGCCACATACAGTGCTCCTCTCACTGACCACCAGTGAAAGAGGTGCTCCTTCCGGAAGTGCGGCAGGGGGCCGGATAAATGGCCTCAGGGGGCCGCATGTGGCCCGCAGGCCATAGTTTGGGGACGCATGCTAGAGGAACTATAGAGACAGAAAGCATCTAGCCATACCCATTTATTGGAGGCTTGCAGAGACAGGCAAGTGAAAAACAAAGGAAAACCTGCTTTTTTCAGTGGAGGGCAAGGGATCATCAGGAAAACCACCCCTCATGTTGGCAGCTGAAGGGGTCAGAGAATCATACCTCGTGGAGAGTGATCTGGGAGAATCGCCCCTGAGGGAAAGCACCCGTAGCTTTTCATAGAGACACATATGTAGCTTTCTGCCACATGCTCACACACTAATCAAGAAAAGTGCTTACATCCGGGAACCCAGTGAGCAAACCTAACACAGCTCTTTTCCCCACAACCAGTTAAACACATCCTCATCAGGATTACTCTCAGGAGTTGGTGGCACAAAAAGGCAGAGTGCAGACTTGAGCTCCTGGTACGAAAGCATTAGCAATGGAAACCACAATGTCTATGCTCAGAAGTAGTGTGTGGGGCAGCTGTGTTAGGCTTGCTCGCAGGTTTACCAGCTGCCAGCCCTTTGCTTGATTAGTGCATGAGCACTTGGCAGAGGCACATGTGCATGGCCTCTATAAAGCTGTGGGTGCTTCCCCTGGGCGGTGATTCTCCCAGATTGCTCCCACATCACTGTGAGGTGCGGTTTTCCTTGCTCCCTCGCCCTTACTGCGAATAGCAGATTTTTCTTTGTTTATCAGCTCTTTCCCTTTTGTTGTTTATTTGCTCGCCTGTCTTTGGGAGCCTCCAATAAATGGGTATGGCCCGACAGTTTCCAGCTCCACAGTTTCTCTACCAGTTGCCTGAATCCAATGTGAACCTGACTGGCCTCGGCCACTGGCATTACATAATGGCACTGTTTTCTTTATAATAATGGTGCTACACAGCAATTCAGGTCATTTGTTGTACCTGAAATATTAATTAGACTCAAATTTGTTTTGTCAGCTTTCCCCCCAATTTTTCTTTCAGTCAGCCTAGAAAAGCATCTGGTGATTGTAACTAAAAATACTGACAAACACCAGGGTTGTATTTGAATTAAATATTTCAAATAGTGTACACCTTCCCTTTACTTTGGCATATTTACCTGGACCAAATCACATAGTTTTTGGCTTTGGGGCTATTTCCCTGTTGTTGAGAGCACCACCTCACCTTCTGCCTAAAAGAGTGCATTTTCCTGGTGTGAGATACTCACGCAGAACCTTTCTTCCATTTTCAGCTATTGAGCCTGACATGACTAATGGTATATTAACACTTGCTACAATTCTACAAATTGCATAACAAATCTTTTTCTGTAGAGGGTGGTTGAGGAGAAGGTAGGAAGTAAAGACCTCCTGAAGGTGTTTAGAACTGGAAAGGATCATTCTTCTCTTTAATATACTGACTAAAGCAAATTTGAATGTTTTTTTTTCTAATTGGCAATAATGTCCATAACTTCATTAAAAATTTTTTATAGTACTATAGTTGAGAGTTTTAAATGCCTTTTCACAGATTTAATATCATTAAATTTTATATTTTATATCATAGATCTGATTAATATCTAAGAGAACCAATTCTTCATTGTTCTTTTCCAAGTGAGAGGAGGGGAGATAGAGAGACAGATTCCTGCATATGCCCCAAGCAGGATCCACCCAGCAACCCTCATCTGGGGCCAATGCTATGCCCATCAGGGGTCATGCTCGCTACCAAGCTATTTTTAGCACCTGAGGTAAAAGCTCCATGGAGCCATCCTCAGCACCCGAGGCTGTGAGAGGAGTAAAGAGAGAGAAAGGAGGGGGAGTAGGAGGGGTGGAGAAGCAGATGGGCGCTTCTCCTGTGTGCCCTAATCAGGAATTGAACCCAGGACTTCCACACACTGGGTCAATGCTCTACCACTGAGCCAGCCAGCCAGGACTGAGAACCAATTTTATAATAAAAAAATACAGCTCAGGTACTGGGCATTAAAAATTAAAAAATTAGTGTTAGCATATAGAGATGCAGTAGTTGTGTTATCAACATTACACATTATGTTTTCTGAAAATATTTCCTTCTCAAGGTGTTACACCAGACACAGTGAGATATTGAAGAGCCTCATATAAAACAATATTTAAAAATTTTAGAAATATTAAAGACTGCTCTTTTAAAAACTGTAAACCCTTATGCCAGAATTTCTCACTGAATTGTAATCTCCACAAAAGCAAGAATTTTGATCTGTTTTGTTCACAGCTATACATAAAGTAAAATATTAGCAAGAGGCTTGCAAACATACTTATTAAATGATTGTGTTGCTTGTTAAAAATATTGATCACTGAGCCTCATCTAAGAATTCTAAGTCAGAATCTCTGTGGATAGGACTGGACAATTTGCAATTTGAATCATCCTTGCCTCTGACTCAAAGATTGAAAATGGTCCTGCTGCTATGATTCATTTAATAACTGTTATCTAAGGAAAATGATTTACTTAACCCTGAGGCAACTAGGCGTTCCGCATTGATAAGATCACCTAGATCTACCCCACCATTAATATAATGGCCTATTACAGAAAGAATATTTTGACTCTAATTGTCAATTGGGAAACTGTCCCCAGTTGATGGAAGTGCTAAGCGTCGTTCCTGTTTCTTCTTTTGAAGAAAGCAAGTCATAAGAGCAGAGGAGTGGCTTGGGTTCTTCCCCAGTGCTGAAGGATTCTTTATTTCTTCATCTGTCATCATCATCACAGATTAGTTTACTGCTCACTGTGTACCTGGCACAGACTGTGCATAAATGAAAACAGATTCTAGTATTAGCAGCAGGAGTTACAGGGAGAAATGAGATGATAAGCAAAAACTACTGCAGTGTGTAATCAAACATATTTAAACTGAAAATATGAACTCCCCAGAAAATTTTTCATGAATCTAACAGTAAGATGGGAATATTTTTATTAACAAAGAATTTGATAAGTAGAAAGCAAGATGAATGTAAAATTGAGCTTTGAGTGTATTTGGAAGATGGAGGAAAGATGATATTTGGAAAATGGGCGAGGGCACAGAAGACATCATTTAGTACAGCAAATAGCAGAAAGGGGAGAGTTGGAGTCCCAGTTATATGCCTAGATTTTTGTTTTTAGTGATATTTTATTGAAATATAAGTTACATGGAGTTATACTAAATATATATATATATATATTTACATGTAAAATGTATTTTCTCTATCAAGATAGAGAAAACTTTCTTGTGCTATGGACCCAACCAAGTCAATATTAACCTAGCAAGTAAAATGATTATTCTGATTTCTTTCACTAATGATTAATTTTGCCTATTTTTGAACTTTATGTAAATGGAATTATTCAATCTGTACTCTTTTGTGTCTGAAGCCTTTCATTAAATTTTATGTCTGTGAGAGTCAACAGTGCTTCCGGGTTCACTGCCTTATCATGTTGTGCTTAGCAGTCCATTCTCTTTTATTTATATTGCTATGAATATTACTGACCATGACTTTCAGTCATCATAATTATATACTTCGGGGAATATACAGTTGTCCCTCACCGTATCACACTTCACTTTTTGTGGTCTCACTGTATCATGGATTTTTAAGTTGTATATATATATAATTTTATAACACAGATTTTTTTGCTATATCGTGGGATTTTTGCGGTATATAGGTACTTTTATATATTTATTATTTTAATTATTTTTGCAGTAAAATTAGCAAAATAAGTGTGGGAAATGTTTATAAGAGTGAGCCTTGAAATAGATATAAATAATAAAATAAATATAAGGTTGCTACTTCGTGGATTTTCGCCTATCGCGGGCGATTCTGGAACCTGACCCCCGCAATAGGCGAGAGACCACTGTACTCAACAGTGCAATTGCTGAACAGAGAGCACACACGTTTAGTTGTAGTAGATAATACCACAGGGTTTGCAGTATTGGTTAACCCAATTTGCACTCCCGTTGGCAAAGACTTCAAATTGCTCCAAATCTTTGCCACCACTTGATATTATATCTTTTTAATTTCGATAATTCTGATGGGCATGCAGCAGTATCAAAATGTAGTTTAATTCTTTTTTTTCTGCTGACTAATATTGTTTACCATCCATTTATGTAGAGACTGGCCATTCTGGTATAGTTCTGGAATAGTTTGTACAGGTATAAAAATGCCTGTTCAAGTTTTCTGTTAAATTTTAATTGGGTTGCTTTGTATTGTGTATATCTTCTCTCATTTTGTTGCTTATTTTTTTGCTGTCTTGATTTTTATAAAATGTGGTTTATCAGTCTTTTCTGGTTAGAATTTTTAATACCCTATTTAAGATAACTTTGACTACTTCATATTTGTGAAGATATAGTCCTATGTCATTTCTTAAAAGTTTTAGTATTTTACCATTTACACTGAAGTACATACATCATACCTCTTGAGTTAATTTTTATGTATGGTAAGTAAGAGGAGGGTCATTTTCCCATGTGTTTATCCAATTGTTCTGTGCCATTTATTACAAAGATTCTCTGATTCTCTTTTCCTCACTGAATTATAACAATACCTTGTTATAAAATAGAAAAATGTGTATGCATTTGTCTTTTTTAGTATCATTCTGTCCCATTAGTGTGTTATAATAATGTTATAGCAATATCACACTGTATTAACAGTTGCAACTTTATAGCAAGTTTTGTTATTTGGTAACATTCTACATCTTGCTACTCAAAATTTGCTTAACTATTATTGATTATTTCCATATATATTTTAGTACCAGCATGGCACTTTCAAAAATAAAGAAACAGATAAAGAAATGTTTGATCTAAGGAAATAAATTAACAATAAAAAAATATCCAGCTTGAATTTTTAAGTGGAATTACATTGAATCTATAGATCAACTTGGAAAAAATTGAAATCTTAACATTACTGAGTCTTCCAATTCCATATGTATGATATATTTCTGAATTTATTTGTCTTTTAGAAATTCTCTTATTGATTCTTTGTAGTTCTAAATTCATAAAATATTGTATATTTTTGCTTGATTTATTTTTAACTATAGGATTATAGCCATAATATTCTTAGCCATAGGATTCCAGCATTTTTATACTATTGTAAATATTTATATTTTTAAGTTTTTATTTTCTATTTGATTTTTTAATATAAAAATACAATTAATTTTATGCATTGATATTATATCCTAGTATTTGGATATTCTTTATTCTCCTAATAGCATGTTTACAGATTCATTTTGGTTTTTAAAACAAGAAAACGTTACTTTCCTTTTTAATCTTTTTAATTTTCATTTCTCCTTTTTGTTTTATTACACTGTTTAGGACTTTCAATGTATTATTAAAATGTAGAGATAGCAGACAACTTTAGTAAATGTTCCACATGAACATGAAAAAATATGTATTTTTCAGTTATTGGTATAAATTGGATTAATCTGGTGAAATTATGCCATACAAATCTTTATGTTTACTGGTTTTTATATCTGCTTGCTTGTTTTGTATGAAAAAACTATGTTCAAGTTTCCAATAATTGAAGATTTGCCTATTTCTCTTTTTATTTGTCAAATTTTTTTCTCTATCAGATGGAAGAATAAATTGGTAATGATATTGGTTTCAGGGTGAGATTAAGCTTTTCTGCAGCTTTATCCCCAGGGCCTTACTGACCACGGATAGACAGACATGGCCTGGGGAACGCCATTCTGCACGGTGTTCAGATGCCGCACACGGAGCAGCACGGTGTTCAGATGCCAGCACACGGAGCAGCACCGTTCCTCTCCACTAGGGGATGCTAGCACTGGTTTTAGAATGTTTGAAAAATGTCTGCTGAAACATTTGACCTAATGTAAAAATATATTCACTATAGAAAAAACATAGAAGAGGGGAAGCATTAGTGTTACCTGTTAACAAGTGATTGCCAATAATCAGTCAAAAAAGTGACAGTTACATGGTCTATGATGGTGGCAGTGAAGAAGAAAGAGTTTTAGATACAATTTGGAGATGGCAGTGACAGCATTCTGTAGTAAATTAAAAGTACAGGCCAAGTGGGTGAGGACATTGAGAACTAAAGAAGGAATTCTGATTTGAGGTGTGAGCTTGAAGAGTTCAGGGTTTGTTTGTTGTTTTCTTTTTAATTCACTCTGGTTTTCTCTTGTAAGCCATACTGAGAGAACAATAAACAATCATAAGAACATCTATCTGCAGTGTTTGAAAAGTTAATTCAAAATTTGACAGCTGTCAGAGCAAAAATGGGTTGTGTGGGACTGGGTGAAAATGATGAAGGGATTAAGTAAAGTAAACAAACAAACAACTCATAGACACGGACAACAGTATGGTCAGTATGGTGATAACCAGTGGGAGGGAGGTTAGGGGGAGGTAGAAAGGAATACAGAGGGGATAAATGGTGATGGAAGGAGACTTGACATGGGGTAGTGGACACACAATACAATATACAGATGATGTATTATGGAATTAATTGTACACCTGAAACCTATATAATTTTATTAACCAATGCTACCCCAATAAATTCAATAAAAATGTAAAAAAAGACCAAATATAAAAACATTTCTTGCCTGTCCAGGTGGTAGTACAGTGGATAAGTGCCGGACTGGGATGCAGAGGACCCAGGTTTGAGACCCTGAGGTTGCCAGCTTGAGGGTGGGCTCATCTGGTTTGAGTAAAAGCTCGCCAGCTTGGACCCAAGGTCACTGGCTTGAGCAAGGGGTTACTCGGTCTGCTGAAGGCCCATGGTCAAGGCACATATAAGAAAGCAATCAATGAACAACTAAGGTGTTGCAACAAAAAACTGATGATTGATGCTTCTCATCTCTCTCTGTTCCTGTCTGTCTGTCCCTGTCTGTCCCTCTCTCTGACTCTCTCTCTGTCTCTGTAAAAAAAAAAACCAAAAAAAAAAAAAACCCAAAAAACATTCCTTATTTTAGTGTATGCAGCTTAATCATACCCTAAATCCTTTTATATTCAATTATATGAATAACATATATAACCTTTTGATATTTTCCACAAAAAAGTGTGTTACGTACATTAATAAACAGAAGTTGAAATTTTATTCTGTGATATTTACTGATACTTGCAACACTTTAACAAAAACACGTCCAGATAATTAAATTACATTATTTTTAAAGTTTAAAGTCTTTCATTCAAATGAGAAACTTGTTTACATTGTGAAATAATGCTGATTTGGATAGGTGCTAATTAGGATTTCAAACCAAGTACTGAAGAATTGATAATATATTCAGGTGCAAAGTTAATTAGAAAATATATCATTAAAGGTCAGGTAGAAAGTAAAGCTTTGACATTTTGATATTTAGATGAAAGATGTGGAAGCACAGAGTAATAATTTATTTGAACTAAGACACGTTTGAATGGATTTTGCTCTTTCATAGGGCATCAGGATAAATCACAGTGCTATAATGTTAAATGTTGGTTGTGGTCAAATATAAAAACTGAAGTTTTTTTGACTAGTCCCTGGAATAGTAGTTTTCAAAAAACTTTAATCACTGACTAGCATTCTTAATTTAAGCTATTTTTATCTGAATCAATGATATTCTGCTCCAATAAATGTCTTGAAATGCCAAATGTAAATGACTACCTGACAAATCACAATGAACCCTTATGTAAACAGTTATTTTTGTAAGTGATGTTGAACACGGTATATTTTAAACATACTCTTGTTCAAAATGTCCAATCATGCCAAAATATTAATGATGAGTAGTTTTTGTTAGAATATACTGACAAGATATTTTTAGAAGAGGATATTTTTATAAATCTTCCAAAGATACTAGCTAACAAAACTTACTCTATCCTGACATTCACCCACTCAACAAGATGTCATACCAATATCTGGGTGGCCATTCATTTACTTCCTAAACATTTGTTAAGCACCTACTAAATGGGACCAAATGGAAGAATCATGAGCCAAATATTCTCAAACAGCTCAGGTGAAGTAGAGGGTCAAAGTAAAAAAAAAAAAAAAAAAAAGGAAAGTCGTGATGAGAGTGACAAGTCCACAAATAAAGATTAAAATTAAATGGCTTGAAAGCACAGAAGGAATTTGGAAGGCTTGTCAGAGATACCCTAGAACAGGAAACATTTAAGTTGTATCTTCAAGGAGGAAAATGCATTTGACAAGCTGAAAGATTGAAAGGCATTTCATAATAATCAAAAAGTGCTCTTTTATCCCTCATGAATTCCCTATAATTACCATTATTATTCCCAGACTATAGTTAAGAATTGAGTCTCAGAAATATCTTGCAGCTAGTAAAGGACGGAGTTAGGATTCAGATTCAGTCAATCCAACTCCAGGTTCCAGACTCTTAATTACTGTGCCACTTATATGACACAGGAAGAGATAGAGATGTTTTGGCAATGAAACTTTAAACCCCGCCCCATGCCAATTTTAAACCTCAGAGGTTGTAATTCCATGTATATCCATTCCAAGAGTATAATTATTTTTTTGGGAACATATTTTTAAATGACTGAGTGGTTCAAAATTCAAACTTAAGGATTTGTTTTAGTAACTTAAAAGGTGTCATGCCTGGACCAAAAATTCGTCTTCTCCAAATTTTTCAAAAATGGCCTTCTTTCTCTTTATCTTGTTAAAATTTCCATAGAAAGAAATAATCATAAATATGCCCTTGTGTTCTTTTTATCTCTTAAAATATGTGGAGCCGCTTCTTTTTATTTTCATTTTTCTGAAAGAAAGACTGGGATTCTCAGCACTTATTTCTCACCTTCTACAGCATGTATTTTACTAGTGCTTGTTTATACCAAGTGTACATTTTTTTTTCTCTAAGTGAATTTTTGAAATAGGTCCTGAATAATGAATAATGATCCTAAGGTAGGACAGTGCACCCAAAATAATCTTCCAGCTGGCTTGGTTATCTGTTTTACAGGACTGTTATGCTTTAGAAATGCCCACTATCTAACCATTAATTTGCATATATATTTAGGCCAATAGTTGGTACTGTCACATAATAATTGACTGCAAAGTTCACTTCCATAGAGGTGTTACTAAGCCAAGCATGAAAACTGGCAAGGGGTGGAGGGAAAACTAAATGCAAAGCAGTAGTTCAAGGGCAACTGATGACGCTCACCTAATTAAAATGCCTCCTACTTTTTATTCTTGCTTGTAAGACAAGATAGTAGAGGTAGGTGATAATAAAGAAGACAGAATTAGATTTAGACCCCATAGCAACTTTGATTATTGCTAGGGAGCTACTAAATTTCTTTTTATGTAACACTATGTGATGAAAATGTTTATAGCTATCCTGTGTTTAAAATTTCTCTTTTAGTTTAAACCCATCCAGACACTCATAAAGGTTGTTTATTCTGGCTCCTGCTCATCATGTGCTATTCTCTATGTTTTCTTTCTTCTTCATCTATATTAGATGGCCGCAGTCATTGCAGATGTTACGTAAGTGTCTGGCAGGTAGCCTCTAAGATTCCCATAATGATTCTGATCTCATGGTTTTTATGCCTTCATGCCATCCAGTCCCTTTGCGTTTTAGCTAGACTTGTTGCATCCCAATGAATAAAATAAGACAAGTTTAAGGTGATACTTCTGAGATTAGGTTACAGAAAGATTGGCTTTCATTTTGGGTGTAGTTTCTTGCTTTCTCACTCTGAGGGAGGGAAGCCAACTGCCATTTTGTGAGCTGCCCTATGTGGAAGACTATTTGTGTGGTAGCTCCGTCATAACACAATGCCACACGCTGGGTGGTTGAAACAACAGAAATTTATTTTCTCATTAATCTAAGATCAGGTTGACAGCACAGTTGATTTCTTCTGAGGCCCCTCTCCTTGGCTTGCAGATAATTGTTCCTTTGGGGCCTCTTCACATGATGTCCCCTGATGTGTCTTTTTGGTGCCCAAGTTCCTCTTCGTATAAAGACATCACTCAGATTGGATTAGGGCCCACCCAAACAGTCTGATGTTAACTTAATCATTTCTTCACAGGTCCTAGCTCCAAATACAGCTACATTGTGAAGTACTGGGGGTTTGGGCTTCAACATACAAATTTGGGGGGGGGGGGACGCAATTCAGCCTATAACAATTCAGCCACATGGCAAAGAACTGAGGAAGGCATCAGCCCAAACAACCTATGAGTGTGCTTCAAATCAGAGCATCCCCCAGTTGAGCTTTCAGATGAAATCAAAGTCTTGGCCAACTGTGTTTCTATAATTTCATGAATGAACTTGAGCCAGAGGCATTGTGGTATGTCACAACTTGTGTCCTCAACAACCTACAGAAACTGAGATAAATCTTCCTTCTTTTATGCTTCTAAGTTTGGGAGTAGGTTGTTAAACAGCAAGAGATAACTTAAGACAGTGTCTTTAAACTATCATATGAATTTGTAACTCTGTTTTCAAATTTGTTTGGTAAACCTGTCCTTTTTGGAATGGAAGAAAAGGAATTTTAAAGAACATAGGACCAGTGCATGTGGTGGGTGTTGTGATGCCCCAGCCAGGTCCCCAGCATCAGAGCATAAACACTCACTCCCCTAGCCACCAGACATCTTGTTGCTGAAAGCACACAGCTGCATCCCTTTCAAAACCTGCACTCAAATGAAAGGCAATTTGTCTGATGATTCAAATCCCATTTGTCTTCATGTTGGGGAGTTTGAGCTTTGTGAGAACTGATGTACTTTTGTAGAGACTGGCTATTTAGAGTTTCCCAGAGTCCATTATAAATGGGACCAGACCTAAGAAAAATATTGTTATAAGTTGCATCTCCTCTTTTCTTAGTGTTCTCTTTATACTCGTTTTGGGATTCAATCCTTGCTTATATGCTTTTGCAAGATATGTAATACTTGGGGTGGGGGAGAAGGCAGAAGAGCTATCTTTTGGGGAGACAGATTTTATTCTTCATGCCACCCAGAATAAAATGTTCAGCCCTATTTATAGTAAACTTAATAATTACTCTGCTAGAGCTTCCAATGGTGTTTCAACTACCTTACAGAGGCCATTTAGGAGCAGCAAGATGATAGGGCTGAGTATCCTTTGCAAAGAAAAAAAATGTATTCAAGGCACATGAAAGCAATTTCAACTGAGTCACTGGTATACACCTCAATGATGACCAATATTTTGATTGTTCCTCTTTAAAATAAAGCAATAAAACAGGACACCAATGTTTTTTAAAGATCAATGAATTGTATTTCCTTTCACTGGAAATAGGTGTTTTCAAAAAGTGGCATAAGAAACTAAGAATTGAAGTAATGTTTTATCTGTGTTGTCAAAAAAGCTGACTGCTTTGAAATCCACAGTGACTTTTATTCATTAGCTCAATGTTTAATGATGTTCACTACTCCACAATCTCCCTTTGGAAATGTCAAGATAAAGTGTTCACATATTAGAGCTAAATTGCAAACACTTAGCTACATCGATGAGCTGCGATATAAGCAGGCAATCTGATTTTTAATAAAATGATCACCCAATAGTGTAATAGATTGGTATAATCTATTACTGTATAGACTATGAGAAAATCATCATAGAGCTAAATACTTCTGTGCTACATTAAGGGAATTGTTGGAGTGTGCAGATAAAAGCACCCAAAATAACTCTGGGCATTTGGGTAAGAAAAGAGCATGTTTAAATATGCTCAACACAAAGAAAACAAAATGCTATGCAATTCTGAAACCCTTATCTTTTATTCGTATTTTAGATGTTTATAACTGGCATTTATTTTACCAATCTGCAAATCTGTAAAAAGCTCCATGCTGTGCAATTTGTATAGGATGGAACAAATTACAAGCAATCTGAAAGTCTTCTCTATTCCTTACTGAGAAGTTGATTATTAGGTACCCAAGTAATTTAGGCCAAAATTATTTAGTTGAATGCATCGTTTGAAATTAAGTGTGAGGCAATGGAGGTATTACTGTGTGTGTGTGTGTGTGTGTGTGTGTTTGTGTGTGTGTGTGTGCGTGCGCGTGTGCGCACGCACACTCATGTGCACATGTGTTGTTTTGGCTGATTGGAAGGCAAAAATGAAATTATTTTCCAGTGGAAGATATAACAAAGTTGAGAGGAACTTTCTAGCCCACATTCAGCCATAACTTTACTTCTTTGTATCTTTGAAATTTTATCTGTAAATTGAAGCAATTAGAAATATTTTTGTCATTCTTTTAATATTCTGTTTTTGTTTTTTATTTATTTTAAGCAAAATAATGACAAATTGACTAAATTTTTTCTTAATTTAACTAACAGGGGCTCACATAGACAAATCTTAAAGTGATACTACAATTTAAAAACCACAGAGTTCTCACATAAATGACTTTTACTTTATATGTTAATAAAACTGATATGAAAACAATATTTTGACAGCTTAATTTGTGTTTCAAGAAATAAGGAGATGCGACACAATGTATTGGGAAAACTTCCATAGGATTATTTAGATGGAATATTCTCAGGTGACCCCAGAGGTTCCATAATCTTTTAAAACAGGATCACAGGCCCTGGCCAGTTGGCTCAGTGGTAGAGCGTCGGACTGGCGTGCAGGAGTCCCGGGTTCAATTCCCGGCCAGGGCACACAGGAGAAGCGCCTATCTGCTTCTCCACTCCTCCCCTTTTTCCTCTCTGTCTCTCTCTTCCCCTCCCGCAGCTGAGGCTCCATTGGAGCAAAGTTGGCCCAGGAGCTGAGGATGGCTCTGGTTGCAACCGAGTGACGCCCCAGATGGGCAGAACATCGCCCCCTGGTGGGTGTGCCGGGTGGATCCCAGTCGGGCGCATGCGGGAGTCTGTCTGACTGCCTCCACATTTCTAACTTCGGAAAAATACAAAATAAACAAACAAATAAATAAATAAATAAATAAAAATAAAACAGGAACACAAATCTAAGAATTATCCTTGAGTATAAAAGCAAGCTATTGGATTTTGGTTCTTGTAACTATACAAATATACATTAAAACTCTTTAAATCCAGTAGAAAGTAAAGGCTGGACTATGTTTTCTTTTAGGCCAAAGTGCCAGTTAACATTTTGAATAGAAATTGGAAGAAGAGCCTGACCAGGTGGTAGCTCATTGGATAGAGCATCGGCCTGGGATGCTGAGGACCCAGTTTTGAAACCGCGAGGTCACTGGCTTGAGCGTACGATGATAGACATGACCGCATGATTGCTGGCTTGAAGCCCAAGGTAGCTGGCTTGAGCCCAAGGTCACTGGTTTGAGCAAAAGGTCACTGGCTGGGCTGAAGCCCCACCCCAACCCATTAAGGCACATATGAGAAAGCAATCAATGAACAGCTAAGATGCTGCAACTATGAGTTGATGCTACTCATCTCTCTCCCTTCCTGTTCTCTCTCTCTCTTAAAATAGAAATAAATAAATAAATATTAAATAAATAAATAAATAAATAAATAAATAAAGGAATTTGGAAAAAAATGTCTTGATGTCAAAAAATGACAGAGTCAAGAATCAGGCTGAAAGTATAAATTCTATTAAAATTATTTGCTGCACTACATATGTGTGTTAAAACAGAACCTTAAGTTATATTACCTCTCACCTCTAAAACAAAGTATATTCAATAAATTAGATATGTACTAAGAATTGTACTGAGTCTGACAAAAGAGTCCTCTCAAATAAATTCTTTAGGCAGAGGGACTGAGAGTCTAATGCAAAATGTTGAAAAGTCAGAGAAAAAAATTTAAAGGCCACATAGCTATTTCTTCTGCCTCTGGTAGGAAAGCAAACATTTTCAAGCTAAAAGTGGTTAATCTTAAAATATGAAATGCACTGTTAGATGTTCAATTGATTTCAAGAAATTCTGAACAATGTACTAGGCAAGATATCACCCCATGGGAAACAAAAAAGAATGAAACATTTTTCTAATACATTATTTACAACACTGTAAAGGAAATAATATAATGTGAAGAACCACAATGCAAGACAATTTGTTCTAAAAGCTCAAACCCAGGCTAAACCCCAGGAAACTCAAGTAATAGATGTTACGTCAATTTCAGCAAAAGCACCTTCATCTTTAATTGAAAACACTTGCTGGAGTGACATTTGCTCAGCACCAGCTACGATACTGTGAAATTCTTACACTTGTGCACTGGGATGCATGTACGAGAGCCTTTATAATGGCTTTGCCTTTAACTCCAAAGTGGAAACAGCCCAGGTACACGCTGGCATGAAAAGAGGTAAATAACTTGTGAAATATTTACATCATATAATACTTTATACCATTAGAAATGTATAAATCACAGATGCACATGTGAACACAGATTAATATTTAAAACAAAATTTATGTTTTAAAAAGTTTCAAAAGAAATTGTATGACATGGAACTATATTTTATAAAGTCCAACAGAAAGAAAAAAATATATATATTAATTAGAGATTCATACATATGTGATAATTAAACAAACAAAGAAACCCAAGAGAAAGTTAGAAAATATAATTCAGGAGTATGGTTACTTCTGGTGAGGAGACAAAGAATTGGATAAAGGGTGATAAAAAGGAGAGCTTGGGTTACAATATTTTCCAACTCAAATGTTTCTAAATATTACACAATTGTCTTGCAGAACACAGAGGTGTGGAGATATCTGAGACCAACAAAATACTGGTACTTTTAAAATATAAACTGCTTTTGAAAACTGGATATTGGTAGCCCCTCTTCATTCTATGGTAGTCAAACATATTTCCAGGAATTATTTTGCTTCAATGAATAATCTCTGGTTCTCACTGAACTTTTATTTGCAACTCATGCCTTTCTTTAGTCCAGGCATTGCTTCTGCCTGTGACATTTATTTTCTGCCCATTCTACCCTCTACTACTCCTCACCTAAAAAACCCTACTAATGAAGTCTGTTCAAGTAGCAATGGAAATTCCTGTGCTCCCCCTCCAGTCTTGGTGAGTCCCGTATGACATGCTAGCATTGTACAATGTATGGGTCTTCCATAGCACTGACTACAGATGAACTTGTACCCTCTTTTGTGTGATTATTAAATCAGTGTGTTTTTCATTCAGCAGCCGTTAACTTTTTTAAGACAGTGGTGATGGATATTTTATCCTTATTTTATTCCCAGTGTCTAACAGGCATTCGAGTAGCTTATATGAATTTCTTGAATAACTATATCAGTGAATTTATTATTTATCCTTTATTTGTGTTCTCTCTTTCTTTCTACAACTTCAACTGCAATTAGATTCTCTTAAGACTATGTTTCATGTCCATTTACTTTTTCTCTATTTCCTCTCTGAGTTCTGTAAAAATTATACAAGCTTGTGACCTCCTTTACTGCCTGTTTTTTGCATACTCCATTGTGGTACTTATTACTAAGATCAATATTTTCTTCTACACAGTTTTCTTTTGAATTTTGCATTTTTCTTCTTCTCTTTATTATTACCTACCTTTGATTTATTTATGCAATAGTCTTTTGAATTTTAAGTATATAAATTAAATAATATTTATTCCTCTCATTTTTTTGTTTCTCATTTGTTTTCATTTCTTTTGGAGGAGCCAATGATGTTCCATAGTTTTTCTGTATTTCATTATATTAACTTCTTCCTTTAACTACATTATCTATTCATACTTTCATTGGTTTTTTAAAATTTATGATTAAAGACTAAGGATTACACTTGCCTAGCTCTGAAAATTTAGACTCATTCAAAAGAAATAAATATGAGATAGACAGTTTTTCCTCAACAAGTAGGGGAAATATAAATTGGGCAATTTTCTGCTTCTACAGTGTGATTAATGAGCCAAAAATATTTATAGCTAGTGTCCTATACATATCAATTCAGATGTCCTTGTGAATTCAGCCTCAGTAGTGAGTATAAAGAACAGGACTTAAAATCCTTATAGTAATAAATCATATGGTGTTTCAAAAAACTAATTTTTCAGTGTAGGTAAGGAATTTAAGATATTCTGAGTAAAATTTTTAACTTTAAAATATTCCGACAGTACTTTTCTAAATAATTCTTGTTTCTGAAAATCATTCAGTATTAGAATAGCAGGCTTTTTACTTGTTTAAAGTGTTTTCATCTGTAACTTAGTAAATTGTTCATTCCCTGGGGAAGATGCAGAATTTTGGTTCTAATAATGTGATGTGTTATAACTGGTATCAGTTTTCTTCTAGAAATAAACTATCATCACTTTCTTTAAATAAATAATGAATGCTGTAAGATTTCAGCCTATTAACCATAACATACTTTTTAAAAATTGACATAGGCTACTAATTAAAGATGTTAACTCTAGTAAAGTTTAATAAATATGTGTTTAGAAACTAAAAAAGGAAAATATGCAGCTAAAAACACACTAATTTTATTTCCTAATACTCTACTTATTGAGGCACACTAATTCCTCTTGTTTGCACATTTAGGCTATTTATTTCTTGATTCTTTGATGTTTCGACTTGCAAGTGGCTAATACAGAAATACTGCAGTATCTGCATGTTAGTTGGGGAATTTATAGTATTTTCCGTGTGATAATTATAAATGTAAGTAAAAGGGAACAAAATCAGAGAGCTAGAAAGAGGAAGAAACATGGAAAGCCAGTGCCTCCTCACCCTTTAGGAATGATAATATTCCTTAAAATCATCATTATACATGAAATTATAACTGGATCTATATCTAGTCTGGAGAACTATGATTGAGAAATTTCATTCTGAAGTATTTACCCAAGAGAAATGAAAGTACATGTGAAAACAAAACAAAAATGTATGCACATATTTACACATATTTATAGCAGCTTCATTTATAATAAACAACTGGCAGAAATAACTCATTGTTTATCAATAGGTGGTAGGATCATGCAACAACTACCCGGCAATAAAGAGGAACCAATTGCTAATGATACAACATTAAAAAAATTTAAGAAATATTAAGCAAAAGACGTCAGACAAAAAGAACATATGTAATTTAAACGAAGTCAAGAAATTTAATGACTTCTCTCATTATGTTTTTATATTATTTTTTCCAGTTTTGTAAAATCCCTTTGATCACTTTGTAATACTCCAGTAATGATCCAAGTGTGCCTCTGTGTCAAAGACCTTATATTATTATTATTATTATTATTATTATTTTAATTATTATTAAATGAGAGGCAGGGAGGCAGAGAGACAGACTCCCGCATGTGCCCCGCCCAGGATCCACCTGGCAAGCCCCCTACCAGGGCAATGGTCTGCCCATCTGGGGCAGCTGCTCTGTTGCTCAGCAACTGAGCTATTTTAGTGACTGAGGCAAGGCCATGGAACCATCCTCAGCACTTAGGGCCAACTTTGCTTGAACCATTTGAGTCATTGCTGTGGGAGGCAGGAAGGGAGAGAGAGAGAGAGAGAGAAGAGGTAGAGAAGCAGATGGTTAAATTACCTGTGTGCCCTGACCTGAATTGAACCTGGGACTTCCACACTCTACCGCTGGGCCAACACTCTACTGCTCAGCCAACTGGCCAGGGCCAAGGACCTTATACTATTTATCACTGTAACTCAAGACCTAACATAGCATCTAATATACAAATCTTAGTAAATGTTTTCTGAATAGCCAGCCCCTTTTCTGAGTTGGCCTAGGAATTCCGAGACAGATTCCCTGAATACATTTTCCCCTTGAATGTCAGTAGGACTTGTGAATATGATGACAGTAAATATGATTACATTGCATTATATAAGGCCTCACTCTAGCAAATTGGAAGAGATTCTCCACTTGACCTTTAATTTGGAAGCAAGCTGTTGCACTGTTAAAGGACCACATAGGTAAAACTGGAGCCTCTAGAAGCTGAGAACCATCCTGACCAACAGCCATAAAAAAACAAAAACAAAAACAAAAAAACAACAACAAAAAACCCGAGAAACTCCATCTTACAACTGCAAGGAATTGAATTTCACCAATAACCCAAATGAGGTTGGAAGAAGACCCCAAATTCCCGATAAGAATGCATCTTAGTTGAAACCTTGAATTTAGCTTTGTGAGACCTTGAACGGGGAAGTCACCTATTCCATACTTGGAATTCTGACCTACAAAAAAACGAAGATAAATGGATGTTCTTTGGGCACTAAGTTTGTGGTAATTTGTTATAGAGTTACAGAAAAAGTATATATATAAACTTCTTTGAATAATGTATGTCATTTAAAATGTGTCAATTGGTTTGTGCACTGTAAAGTTTATATCTCTGGTTCTCTGTGACTGAATTGAACTTGTTATACAATAGAACAATTCACAGTAAATAATATAATAAAGGGTTATGAAAGTGATACATTTGCTATAGTATATAGACCCAAATTATACTATATGTTGTCCATCCCTTGGCAGATATAATAAAATAGTGTAGAGAGAAATATAGAAAGTAAAAATATATTTACTATAATTTATTTTACAGTAAACCAAACAACTACAGTGTTTACTAAAGAAAAGAACTGTTAATTTTAAAATAATCTTAAAATATATCTAAATTAAAGAACCATTTGTACTCATATTAGAAGGATTTCCAAGGCCTGTGGCAGGTATCATCACAAAGCCTTTCAAATAAAATGATTGAAAAGGCAAATTAAGAGTAAAATAATATAAAAATTAGCAAGCTAGTCAAGGTGTTGAAATGTGATAATCTCAGTCTGTTCTAGATCAATAATTCACTTCTAGTTCACTCAAATCACTTCATTATCTTAACTAGAGTTACAGCAAGGCAGAATTTTTGGTAGGAAAATATGTTAATTGCAACAAGGAGAAATACCATTGTGCCACTCATTTAAGCTTCAACATTAAGGGGGCTGGATTCCAATTCTACTGAGCCACTGAGGAGTTTGGTCGCCTTATTTAATTTAATTATTGTCTCTGTAGTAGCTGCTTACCTGTATATCTGAGACAATGATGCCTATCTCAAATGTTTGTTAAGAAGGTGAGAAATAATTTTTCTGAAACAAAAAAATGCTCAGTATTTATGGTCTTTAATTATTAGTTAATTTCTTTGACAGTGACAATAATGCTACCAGAGACTGTTCTGATTTAAATGTTCTGAACTAAAGTCTACATGCAGAGTTGAAACAACCTAGGTCCACCAAAAACCTGTTAGAACTAATAAGCCAATTCAATATAAGTTGCAAGACACAAAATAAATACAGAAAAATCTGTTGCATTTCTATATCACAAAGAAAATATTTAAAAATTCCATTTATAATTGCATCAAAAATAGTAAAATACTGAGGAATAAATTTAACCAAGAAAGTTAAAGAGCTATATATTTAAAACTATAAGACACTGGCCCTGGCCGGTTGGCTCAGTGGTAGAGAGTTGGCCTGGCCTGCAGAAGTCCTGGGTTCGATTCCCGGCCAGGGCACACAGGAGAAGCACCCATCTGCTTCCCCACCCCTCCCCCTCTCCTTTCTCTCTGTCTCTCTCTTCCCCTCCCGCAGCGAGGCTCCATTGGAGCAAAGATGGCCCGGGCGCTGGGGATGGCTCCTTGGCCTCTGCCCCAGGCGCTGGAGTGGCTCTGGTCGCGACAGAGCGATGCCCCAGAGGGGCAGAGCATCGACCCCTGGTGTACAGAGCGTAGCCCATCCCGGTCGGGCGCATGCGGGAGTCTGTCTGACTGTCTCTTCCCGTTTCCAGCTTCAGAAAAATTAAAAAAAAAAAACACAAAAACTATAAGACACTGATGAAAGAACCTGAAAAAGAAAACAATACAAATAACAGAAAGATATTCCATGTTCATGTATTGGTAGAATTAATATTGTTAAAGTGTACATACTTACCAAAGCAATCTATAAATTCAATGCAATCTCTTAAAATTCCAATGCATTTTTTACAGAAATAAATAATACATTCTAAAATTTGTATGGAATCAGAAAAGACTTCAAATAGTCAAAGCTATTTTGAGAAAGAAGATCAAAGCTTGAGGCAGCACATTTCCCCATTTCAAGCTACTTTACAAAGCTATAAATATTACAGCAAGGTATTGGCATAAAAATAGACCATAGACCAATGGAACAGAATAGAGAGCCCAGAAATAAATTTACATATATATGGTCAAATAATTTACAACAAAACAGCCAAGAACATACAATGAGGAAAGGACAGTGTCTTTCAATAAATGGTGTTGGAAAATTTGGGTAGCCATAAACCAAAAAATAAAACTAGAGCATTATCTTATACCATAAAAAATTACTCAAAATGGATTAAATATTTGAACAAAAAGCCATAAAACTCCTAGAAGAAAACAAGCAGCATGCTCCTTGTCTGAGGTCTTGGCAATGATTATTTTTGAATCTGACACCAAAAGCAAAAACAAAAAAAGCAAAAATAAACAAATGGGACCACATCAAACTAAAAAGCTGCACAACAAAAGAAGCAATCAACAAAATGAAAGGCAACCTAGTGAATGAGAGAAAATATTTGCAAATTTTATATCTGTAAATGGTAAATACCCAAAATATTGTATATAAAGAACTCACTATAGAAAAAAAATTTTTTTAATGGGCAGAAGATCTATATTTCCCAAGGAGAATATACAGATAACCAATGGGTACATAAAAAAATATTCAATTTCATAATCATCTGGGAAATCAAAACCACACCAAGATATTACCTTACATCTGTTAGAGTAGCTATTACCACAAAGACTAGAAATAATTGATGAGGATGTGAAGAAGGGGAAATACTGTGCATAGTTGGTGGGAATATACATTGTGCAGCCACTGTGAAAAACATCTTGGAGGTTCCTCAAAAATATTAAAAATAGAACTATCATATGATCTAGCAATTTTGCCTTTGCGTATTTATCCAAAGAAAACAAAAAATATTAATTTATAAAGATATATGCACCTTTATGTTCATTGCAGCATTATTTACAATAGCCAGATATGGAAACAACCTACAAGTCCATTGGTGAATGAACGGACAAAGAAATTGTCATATATATACAATATATATCACACATACACACACACATATACAATGGATTATCACTTAGCCATAAAAAATAATGAAATCTTGCTATCTGTGACAAACGTATCTCAAGGGCATTATAAGTCAGACAGAAAAAGACAAATACCACATGATTCCATTCATACATGGAATGTAAAAAACAAAACAAAAAGACTAAGCTCATAGAGATAGTGGATAGATTGTGGTTGCCAGAAATGGGGGTGGGATGGGGTTGGAGGGGACAAATGGGTGAACTGTTTTATTTTTTCATTTAAATAAATTGAATTTAAAAAATAAAATAAAGATTTGGAGGCTTGTATGCCACCTGAAAAAATAAATATTTAGTTATTATAATAGTGGGTCTAAACAAGATCTCAGTTCTAATTGATATGAAGAAAAGTGTAGCATCTGGAAAGTGCATAGACAGTGAGCTCAGATAGATTTTAGTCAAATAAATGAACTTTGATCCTTGGTTGTAAGATTTTGAGAAAATTGTAAAAGATTAGTACTAACAATTGGGATAAGGTTAAAATAACAATTAAAAAGGATAACTTTGGAAAAGAGCTTAGTTCGAGATGACGTCAGAGTAATGGTGGGGTAGGAAGCAATACCGATAAATCTGCCCCCAAACTCAACAAGATCTTCAACCAGAAACAGAAAAACCTATCCTTGGAGCCTCCAGATGTTTCGCAATACACCCAAAGATATGATCGAGCGAAAAATTGGCTAAATATATAACCAAACCCCGAAGGAAATAGGGAGTAAGAAATGCTCCGCCTTCCTCACTATCCTAAACAGGGTGGCTTTCACTGGAAACTGAGAACATAGAAACTAAGGCGGGCAAAGGGGGTGAATAGATCCAGGCTGCGGCAAATCAGCCGAACCAGGCTGTGGCACAGAGATCCAAGCTGAGGAAAAACTGTTCCTGTGACAACCCGGGCAATACAGCTAACACTCGCGCCAAACACAGACAAAGAAAGACAAGCGGGGCAGCCATTTTACCTGATCTCCTGGTCGGTGCGCGCAGATAGTGGGCGAGAGATTCCTTCCAAAGCCCCAGGAGTGTGCACCCATGTTGTACCACAGAGAGGCAGAGTCAGCGGCCTTTGTGTGGGCCGAAAGTAGAATCTCCAGCCTGCCCCAGCACCCTGGGGGAGCCGTGCACGGGGAGGGAGAGAGAACTAATTCCAACACTGGAACTTCTCCATGCAGGAGGAGGTTTCACTCAGAGGATGAGGCCACTGGTCTGATATCCTGGTCTGCGCGTGCAGATAGTGAGCAAGAGATTCCTCCGAGTGCCTCGGCAGTGCCTGCCTGTGTTATCCCACAGAGGGGCAGAGTCAGGGGCCTTTGTGTGGGCCTAAAGTGGAATCTCAGGCCGCCCCAGAGCCTTGAAAAAGCCGCACATGGGGACAGAGCGAGAGCCAATTCCAACCCTGCAACTTTTCAGTGCGGGCGGGGGGGGGGTGTTTCACTCAGAGGGTGAGACTTCCGGTCTGACATCCTGGTCTGTGTGCGCAGATAGTGAACGAGAGTTTCCTCCAAGCACCCCGGGAGTGGGTGCCCGCCCGTGTTACCGGACAGAGTGGCAGAGCCAGAGGTCTTTGAGTGGGCGGAAGCCCCGGCTGATTATGCTAGCAGCTCTGATTGACTGAGCCTTACCCAGAGCCCTGTGCTGAGTGGGAATAGAGTGGGGAGTGGCCAGCTCTTTGAGCCTCTTACTATCCAGGCAGAGGCAGCAGCAACCCCATAGCTGGATTATCAGGCTACTAATTGAGGAAGGAAAGACTAGGAGAGAGGCTCCAGGAACACAGACTCTCTCACTGTCGGAGCCTATAAACGCTAATGAGCCTCAACTGCCAACGTGATTAAAGCACAATACATGACATCGCCATAGAGACTTATCAACTGCAAACCTCTACCTGAGCGTGCCAAAGGGGCAGAACACGGGGTGCAGAGTCACCGACCAGGAAGAGGGAGAGAAAAGAAAAAGCAAGAAGATAACCTCTCAAAATCAAGAATAATCCGCAGACTTTATAACCTATCCCATTTTATTATATTTGTTCGTTTGTTTCTCTTATCTTCATCCTTGATTTTTTTTTTCCTCCTCCAATTTGGTCGTTTAATTCTCTACCAGTCTTACTCTCTCCTCTCCTTAAACTATACTACCCATAAGTGTTACATCTCCCATTATCTTTTCTTTCCTCTTCCTTTCTCTCTATGAGGGTTGCACTCCAAAACCATTAACTCTCTCTCTCTCTCCTCTTTTTTCTTTTTTCCTCTTTTAGTGGCTCCCTCTTTTTTTTCTCTCTCTCTCTTTCTTTTCTCCCTCTATATTAGTTTCTTCCTTTTTCCTCTAATTCAAACCTCAATAACGAACAAATTATCTTATCTGGGACTCAAACTTATGTTTGTGGCATTTTAGGGGTTTTTTACTTAACGTTTTTAACTCAATAGCAGTGCTCCCATCCCTGGCTCTCCATTTTATCAAGCTCTTGTTCCACTAAATACAATAGTAATTTTTTAATTTGTCCCCCCATTTTTCTGTTTCCCTCTTATTCCTCTCATCATAACTCTTAGTCAACCAACACCTAAATGCAAATCATTTTATTCTTGATCCAAATTTTTTCATTATTTGCTTTTTGTGGGTCCATACACTCTTTTTTTTTCTTTTCTTTTTTTTTCTTTTTTTTTTTTTTTTTGCCCCTTTATTACTTTTCCCCAATTCAGGCCCTCCATTACAGGCATTGTTTTTTCTATTAAATACAATATAATTCACAGTTCACCGCAAGATTTTCTCAAGAAAGAGGGGAGAGAAGAGGAGAGGAAAAAAGGAGGGGGGGAATAATTTCCTTTTTTTTATTTTTTTTTATTTTTTATTATTTTATTTTTCTTTATTTCATTATTAATTTTTAAAAAAACAACTTTTTTCGATATTTTATTTTTTTAACTTTTTATTCTTTATTAAATCTCATTAATACTATCAACAAAACCACCCTCAGATGCCATTAAGGAAAAGAAAATCAAATATGGATACAAAAGAAAGAGAGGTAACACAGATAGATGAGGAAAAATCTATGGAGAAAAAAATCTAATATATTAGAGACCTTGGAGCTAAATGACAGAGAATTCAAGATAGAAATCCTAAAAATACTCAGAGATATACAAGAAAACACAGAAAGGCAATTTAGGGAGCTCAGAAAACAACTCAATGAACACAAAGAATATATGTCCAAGGAAATTGAAACTATAAAAACAAATCAAACAGAGATGAAAAACTCAATTCACGAGCTGAAAAATGAGGTAACAAGCTTAGCTAATAGAACAGGCCAGATAGAAGAGAGGATTAGTGAAACAGAAGACAAGCAACTTGAGGCACAACAGAGAGAAGAAGAAAGACACTCAAAAATTTAAAAAAATGAGATAGCCCTACAAGAATTATCTGACTCCATCAGAAAGAATAACATAAGAATAATAGGTATATCAGAGGGAGAAAATGGAATGGAGAACATATTCAAACAAATAATAGATGAGAACTTCCCAAGCCTGTGGAAAGAACTAAAGCCTCAAATTCATGAAGCAAACAGAACTCCGAGTTTTATTAACCCCAGCAAACCTACTCCAAGGCACATCATAATGAAATTGGCACAAACCAACGGCAAAGAAAAAATTCTCAAGGCAGCCAGGGAAAAGAAGAATACAACATATAAAGGAAGGCCCATTAGATTATCATCAGATTTCTCAGCAGAAACTCTACAAGCTAGAAGAGAGTGGACCCCAATATTTAAAGTCCTGAAAGAGAGGAACTTTCAGCCACGAATACTATATCCATCAAAGCTATCCTTCAAATATGAAGGAGAAATAAAATCATTCACAGATACAGAAAAGATGAGGGAATTTATCATCAGAAAACCCCCACTCCAGGAATTACTAAAGGGGGTTCTCCAATCAGATACAAAGAACAAAAAAAAACAAAGCCACAAGTAAAAGCTCCAAGAAGAACACAATAAAACCAAATTTAAACTTTAACAACAACAAAAAGAAAGGGGGAGAGGATGGAGATTAACAGTAGCAAAGTATGATGGAGTACAAAATTACTCACAAAATAGTGCGCTACAATGAACAGGGTAGGAACCCTTTTCATTACTTAAAGGTAATCACCATTGAAAAAACTACCACAGAAGCACATGAGATAAAAAAAGATAGCAACAGAGGAAAGATATATGGAATACAACCAAATAAAAACAAAAGATAGCAAAACGAAAGAGAAGGATCAAACAAAACACAAAACTAACAGAAAACAATCTATAAAATGGCAATAGGGAACTCACAAGTGTCAATAATTACACTAAATGTAAACGGATTAAACTTACCAATAAAAAGACACAGAGTAGCAGAATGGATTAAAAAAGAAAATCCAACTGTATGCTGCCTACAGGAAACTCATCTAAGTAACAAGGATAAAAATAAATTCAAAGTGAAAGGCTGGAAAACAATACTCCAAGCAAATAACATCCAAAAAAAAGCAGGTGTAGCAATACTCATATCTGATAATGCTGACTACAAGACAGGAAAAGTACTCAGAGACAAAAATGGCCATTTCATAATGGCTAAGGGGACACTGAATCAAGAAGACATAACAATTCTTAATAAATATGCACCAAACCAAGGAGCACCAAAATATATAAGACAGCTACTTATTGACCTTAAAACAAAAACTGACAAAAATACAATCATACTTGGAGACCTCAATACACCGCTGACGGCTCTAGATCGGTCATCCAAACAGAGAATCAACAAAGATATATTGGCCTTAAACAAAACAATAGAGCACCTAGATATGATAGACATCTATAGGACATTTCATCCCAAAGTGACTGAGTATACATTTTTCTCCAGTGTACATGGATCATTCTCAAGAATTGACCACAGGTTGGGCCACAAAAACAACATCAGCAAATTCAGAAAAATCAAAGTTGTACCAAGCATATTTTCTGATCACAAAGCCTTGAAACTAGAATTCAACTGCAAAAAGGAGGAAAAAAATCCCACAAAAATGTGGAAACTAAACAACATACTTTTAAAAAATGAATGGGTCAAAGAAGAAATAAGTGCAGAGATCAAAAGATATATACAGACTAATGAAAATGACAATACGACATATCAGAATCTATGGGATGCAGCAAAAGCAGTGATAAGAGGGAAGTTCATATCACTTCAGGCATATATGAACAAACAAGAGAGAGCCCAAGTGAACCACTTAACTTCACACCTTAAAAAACTAGAAAAAGAAGAACAAAGACAACCCAAAACCAGCCGAAGAAAGGAGATAATAAAAATCAGAGCAGAAATGAATGAAATAGAGAACAGTAAAACTATAGAAAAAATTAATAGAACAAAGAGCTGGTTCTTTGAAAAGATCAACAAAATTGACAAACCCTTGGCAAAACTTACCAAGGAAAAAAGAGAAAGAACTCATATAAGCAAAATCCAAAATGAAAGAGGAGAAATCACCACGGACACCGTAGATATACAAAGAATTATTGTAGAATACTATGAAAAACTTTATGCTACTAAATTCAACAATCTAGAAGAAATGGATAAATTGCTAGAACAATACAACCTTCCTAGACTGAGTCAAGAAGAAGCAGAAAGCCTAAACAGACCGATTAGTAGAGAAGAAATAGAAAAAACCATTAAAAACCTCCCCCAAAATAAAAGTCCAGGCCCTGACGGCTATACCAGCGAATTTTATCAAACATTCAAAGAAGACCTGGTTCCTATTCTACTGAAAGTCTTCCAAAAAATTGAAGAAGAAGCAATACTTCCAAACACATTTTATGAGGCCAACATAACCCTCAACCAAAACCATGCAAGGACTGCACAAAAAAAGAAAACTATAGACCAATATCTCTAATGAATACAGATGCTAAAATACTAAACAAAATACTAGCAAATCGAATACAACAACATATTAAAAAAATAATACATCATGATCAAGTGGGATTCATCCCAAAATCTCAAGGATGGTTCAACATACGTAAAACGGTTAACGTAATACACCATATCAACAAAACAAAGAACAAAAAACACATGATCTTATCAATAGACGCAGAAAAGGCTTTCAATAAAATACAACACAATTTTATGTTTAAGACTCTCAACAAAATGGGTATAGAAGGAAAATATCTCAACATGATAAAGGCCATATATGATAAACCATTAGCTAACATCATATTAAATGGCACTATACTGAAGGCTTTCCCCCTTAAATCAGGAACAAGACAGGGTTGTCCACTCTCTCCACTCTTATTTAATGTGGTACTAGAGGTTCTAGCCAGAGCAATCAGACAAGACAAAGAAATAAAAGGCATCCATATCGGAAAAGAAGAAGTAAAGGTATCACTTTTTACAGATGATATGATCCTATACATCGAAAACACCAAAGAATCCACAAAAAGACTACTAGGAACAATAAGCCAATACAGTAAGGTCGCAGGATACAAAATTAACATACAGAAGTCAATAGCCTTTCTATATACCAACAATGAAACAACTGAGAACAAACTCAAAAGAATAATCCCCTTCACAATTGCAACAAAAAAAATAAAATACTTAGGAATAAACATAACAAAGAATGTAAAGGATTTATATAATGAAAACTATAAACCATTGTTAAGAGAAATCGAAAAAGATATAATGAGATGGAAGAATATTCCTTGTTCTTGGTTAGGAAGAATAAATATAATCAAGATGGCCATATTACCCAAAGCAATATATAAATTTAATGCAATTCCCATCAAAATTCCAATGACATTTTTTAAAGAAATAGAGCAAAAAATCATCAGATTTATATGGAACTATAAAAACCCCCGAATAGTGAAAGTAATCCTAAAGAAAAGGAATGAAGCTGGGGGCATTACAATACCTGACTTCAAACTATATTATTGGGCCACGACAATCAAAACAGCATGGTATTGGCAGAAAAGTAGACACTCAGACCAATGGAACAGAATAGAAAGTCCAGAAATAAAACCACATATATATAGTCAAATAATTTTTGGTAAATGGGCCAAGAACATACAGTGGAGAAAAGAAAGCCTCTTCAATGAATGGTGCTGGGAAAACTGGAAAGCCACATGCAAAAGAATGAAACTGGACTACAGTTTGTCCCCCTGTACTAAAATTAACTCAAAATGGATCAAAGATCTAAACATAAGACCTGAAACAATTAAGTACATAGAAGAAGACATAGGTACTAAACTCATGGACCTGGGTTTTAAAGAGCATTTTATGAATTTGACTCCACAGGCAAGAGAAGTGAAGGCAAAAATTAATGAATGGGACTACATCAGACTAAGAAGTTTTTGCTCAGCAAGAGAACTGCATTATTCCATATGTAGGTGGGACATAAAAGTGAAACTAAGAGACATTGATAAGAGTGTGGTGGTTATGGGGGGAGGGGGGAAAGGGAGAGGGAAAGGTGGAGGGGGAGGGGCACAAAGAAAACTAGATAGAAGGGGACAGAGGACAATCTGACTTTGGGTGATGGGTATGCAACAAATTGAAAGACAAGATAACCTGGACTTGTTATCTTTGAATATATGTATCCTGATTTATTGATGTCACCCCATTAAAAAAATAATATTAAAAATTAAAAAAAAAAAAGAGCTTAGTTCAATGTCAGGCACATCAGAGTCACCAAAAAATTGTAGTTTCTAATAATATGTCATCTATATCTTAAAGTAACTACATACTCTAATATTTTGATCAGAAACTGAGGATGCCTTATTCATAGGTAAAATTATTTCATAAGTTAACAGGAAATTATTCTCCTGCTCTTTGTCACTTAAATGACTTTAATTATTATTGGTTTTTATTTTTTCTGAAGTAACTTTAATGTTAATATTGTTTTCACAGAAAGAATTTTATTCTAGCCTTAGGCATCTAATAAGAATCATGAATAAACACTCTCTGATTTAAAGTAATATGAGACTCCACTAATGTTATAGGTATACACTTACACTGAGCCTTTTACTGAATTTATGCTCTGCCTATTTAAATTTAATATGGAATAACATGAAAATAGAAATAATCTAATACAAATAAATGAATCTAACAAACTATTTTAATGATTTGGGATTTTATAAGCACTAATTATACTTTAAATTTTGCCTATTGATTATTTTTCTAAAATAATCATATAGCAAAAAATGATAGAAATATGCTGATAATATATCAATAAAAGAGTGCATAGTTATATATCTATAATGACTATCAAGACAATGAAAAACTCATTTGATTTTGACTATTTAAAGGTTTCTTTGTTATTTTTTTCTTTTTTTAATTAAAAAAAATTTTCTTTTTGTATTTTTCTGAAGTTAGAAGCAAGGAGGCAGTCAGACATACTCCTGCATGCACCCTACTGGGATCCACTCAGCATGCCCACCGGGGGGCGATGCTCCACCCATCTGGGGTGTTGCTCCACTGTGGCTGGAGCTATTCTAGTGCCTGAGGCAGAGGCCATAGAGCCATCCTCAGTGCCTGGGCCAACTTTGCTGCAATGGAACCTTGGTGTGGCTGGGGAAGAGAGAGACAGAGAGAAAGGAGAGTAGGAAGGGTGGAGAAACAGGTGGACGCTTCTCCTGTGTGCCCTGACCGGGAATTGAACTTAGGACTTCCGCAGTTCAGGCCGACACTCTATAGCTGAGCCAACCGGCCAGGCCCTCTATTTTTAAAAATATGCAGTTAAGGCCCTGGCCGGTTGGCTCAGCGGTAGAGCATCAGCCTGGCATGCGGGGGACCCGGGTTCGATTCCCGGCCAGGGCACATAGGAGAAGCGCCCATTTGCTTCTCCACCCCCACCCCCTCCTTCCTCTCTGTCTCTCTCTTCCCCTCCCGCAGCCAAGGCTCCATTGGAGCAAGGATGGCCCGGGCGCTGGGGATGGCTCCTTGGCCTCTGCCCCAGGCGCTAGAGTGCCTCTGGTCGTGGCAGAGCGACGCCCCCTGGTGGGCAGAGCGTCGCCCCTGGTGGGCGTGCCGGGTGGATCCTGGTCGGGCGCATGCGGGAGTCTGTCTGACTGTCTCTCCCCGTTTCCAGCTTCAGAAAAATACAAAAAAAAAAAAAAAAAAAAAAGCAGTTAAACAGTTCTCCATAAATCGAAATAAACTCACATTAGAAATTAGGGGAATTTTAGCAGGAGCTTTGTTTGTTATTTTGAATCTTCTACTTAGTCATACAATTATATATCTATGGTGTAGAAGAAAAAGTCACACATAAATAGAACTACTCAGAGTCCATATTACTAAGAACACAGTGAAATGTCACTTTGTACCACTCTGGAGATTAAGCAGTTTCTGGAAATTGAATTCTTCGTAAATAATAGAATGAGTAATCGGTAATGGGAAATATCACAGGAGGAAAGTCTGTAAATCACAGCAAGGATTCCAAAGAAAGGGATGAAAGCAAAAAAGCCTGGAATCCCAATCTGGAGAGTAAAGGAAGCTAACATTTTTGGTAGTAATGAAAAACTGAATTTGAAAGTAGGTGCCTAATTTTTTGAACATTTATACTTATTTCTTTTTATATAAACTTTAGGTAGTCACTTACTTTAGAACTACCTGCATCAATCCTAGCTGTTTCCTTAGTTCCTTTGCCCTTATCAAGTCAGAGTCCCACCTTTTTATATAAAATGAATGAGTGGAGATAGAATTTTAACATACTGTACACCATTTTCTCAAGATTTCCATTGGGACATCTAGATACATTAACATTTTCAATCTTAGCTAGTTGACAAAATATTTAATTCTTGAAACTTAAAATAATAAAACTCAAAACTTTTAGGATTTTATGCAAAACAAATTGCTTAGGCAAAGAATCACATCTACTGGAAACTATAAGAGGGCAAAATTAAAATGTCTCCTTCCAATCTTCTTAGGAAAAATGCCAGATCTAAAATTATGAATGATTTTTCCAGACATACTGCACAAATTTAGAAGAGTAATTCTGGGCCTGTGACTACAGAGAAGTAATAAGACATCATTATCTCATAGACCTTGTGATTGACATTATCACAACTAAAAAAGTGAGAGACATAGCCCAACACATGCATTTTAGAGAAGAGCTACATTTAATGGAATGTATTTGTGACTATTAATCAAAGTTTATATTCTAAGATTAAAGACATAAGACATTAATTCAAAACATGCATTAAATAAAAACAATCTTAGGACTTATCTCCTATCTAAACTTTAAAAAACTATATATTCTTTTCTTTTTTTATTTTTATTTTTATTTTTAGAGAGAGAGAGAGGGACAGATAGAGACAGACAGGAAAAGAGAGAGATGAAAAACATCAACTCATAGTTGCAGGCCCTTTAGTTGTTTATTGATTGCTTTCTTTTTTTTTTTAATTTTATTTTATTTATTCATTTTTAGAGAGGAGAGAGAGAGGAGAGAGAGACAGAGAGAGAAGGGGGAGAAGCTGGAAGCATCAACTCCCATATGTGCCTTGACCAGGCAAGCCCAGGGTTTCGAACCGGTGACCTCAGCATTTCCAGGTTGATGCTTTATCCACTGCGCCACCACAGGTCAGGCCATGATTGCTTTCTAATATGTGCCTTGACCAGGGACCTCCAGCTGAGCCAGTGACACTTTGCTCAAGCCACTGACCTTGGGCTCAAGCCAGGGACCTTGGGCTTCAAGCCAGTGACCTTTGGGCTTAAGCCAGTGACCACGGGGTCATGTCTATGAGCCTACATTCAAGCTGTGACCTTGGGCTTCGAACCTGGGTCCTCAGTGTGTCAGGCTGACACTCTATCCACTGCACCGTCACCTGGTCAGGCTATATATTACTTCTTAATAATTTACTATTTGTAAGTCTTTACTTATTCTGTAGCCATGTCAGAACTTGCTGTGAATTTCTGAAGCATTTCAGTGTTCTACATTTTTTTGTTTATATTTTGCAATTTGTAAAGTACATTCAAATACATTAATTTATTTTAATGATGTTTTTTACACATTGGTTGTTCAGTTTCAGGGATCATTAGAACTATTATCTTTTTAAATCCTATACTCAATTGAAAATAGAACTGAAAAGTAATGACTCTGAACCTGACAACTCTGAAATCTATCTGCCCTTTTGAATGTGTTTTGACCCGTAGAGGGAAGACCTTCCCTCTTTCTCTAACTCAATGTTTGTCAGAATATGTGATGTACACATGGAGTGCTATATAAGATAATTATAGGCAGTCCATTGACAATAATTTATACTTATAATATTTATATATTTAAAATAATTTGGCCCTGGCCGATTGGCTCAGTGATAGAGCATTGGCCCAGTCTATGGATATCCCGGTTTGATTCCCAGTCAGGGAACACAGAAGCAACTATCTGCTTCTCCACTGCTTTTTCTCTCCCTTCTCTCTCTTTCTCTTTCTTCTCCTGCCACAGCCATGGCTCAATTGGTTTGAGCACATCACCCCAGGTGCTGAGGATGGTTCCATGGAGTTTCTACCTCAGGAGCTAAAACAGCTCAAATGTGAGCATGGCCCCAGATGGGCAGAGCATCAGCCTCAGATGAGGGTTGCCATTGGATCCCGGTCAGGGTGCAAACGTGAGTCTGTCTCTCTGTCTCTCCTCCTCTAACTTGAAAAAGAAGGGGAAAAAAGTAAATAAATAAAAATAATTTTAGAAAAACAAATATATTGAACCTGTGATTTCAAAGACATCACTGCCTAGGATAAAGATAAAATTTTTAAGTGAGTTACTTTAATATTAAGTTAAACTACATAATATGACATAATTTTATGTACATAATAGTGCAAGAGGTATTTATTCATGGCAGAAAAGTCACATAAATTGTAGGGGGAAGGAAGACTGAGAAATACTATTCTACATGTATGGATTATTGAGAGCTCTATATCTAATTTGTGTTCATCTTTGATGTAACCTCTTCAGAAGCTGAGAAAAAACAGTTTCATTCTGCTTTTTATGCATAATCTGGTGAGGAAGAATAGCAGTGTATAAAAGGGGATTTGATTATAATTCCAGCTCTGAGAGTTGTAAACTGTGTGTAGAACTGAAAGATCATTAAAGTTCTCAGAACAATTCTTGCAAATCTAATAAATCAAATTTATAAATGAAATAAATCAGCTTGTCATAAGTACTCAACTACTGCATACCAATAATCAAATTATCTAATGCCTTGCAAATTAAACTATTATGCCTGGAATCCATTAAAAATTTCAAATAAAGTCACTAATCTTGTAGGAAAGAAATATACGTCAATTATGTACTACTGGAGAACACCCCTCCAGATTATCTGAATCTAGTCTTTCATTATCTTTGAGTTTATTTTGCAAGTCTGTACATTGTAGGTAAACTGCTATGCTTTCAATGTTTGTGTACCCCCACCCAAATTCATATGTTGAAACCTAACCCTCAAGGTATTAGGAGGTGTGGCCCTTAAGAGATGATTAGGTAATGAAGCAGTGCCCTCATGAATAGGATTAGTGCCCTTATAAAAGCAGCCAAAGAAAGAGCCCATATAAAGTCACAAAGAAAAGATGATAGACTAGGTAGCTGGTACCTTGATGTGGAACTGTGAAAAATAAATTTCTGTTGTTTATAAGTTACCCATTGTATGGCCGGTAGCCACAGCCACCATCACAACCGCCTGGCCTATGCAGGTTTGCATTTGATTCGAACAGACGGTAATGAAACAACGCAGCCAAGAACTGGTGGGCCATTCATTATTTTTAATCCTAGCTCGCACCCAATGGGCGAGTAAATACACACAGTGGGAAAACACTTCCCTTTACATTCAGGGCTCCCAAAGCCACTGACTCATCCTGAGTTTTCCTAGAATGAAAGGTTTCTATCTCACCAGTCTTGTTCACCTCTGTCCCCCATCTCCTTCTCTCTGCAGAAACACTATATAAACTGGCTTCTCCTTCAGCACTCCGCCATCTTGGCTGCCTCTCCTCTGCAATGCTAATGGCAGAATCTGAGCGAGAGTGCCCCCAGTCTGCCTCATTTTACAGTGTAGAAATTAAAGCCTTTAACCCTATATACAAATAAGGAAGTCTCTGATACAAAGCCACTCATCTGAGGCATAAATGGGATTCCTTATAAGAGTGCACCACCTCACATCATGCAAGGGTGTGGGGAAAAGCTCAGTTTTGAGAAATCTTAGTATTAAAAGAGTGAGAAAGGCTTAGGCTTAAAACCAAGCCTTTGGCCAGTGGTTCTCAAACTTTTTGAAGTCAGGGTGCATTTAAAATCCTACAAATATTGTAGGCACACTATATACAAATTTCTGAGAAATATGTTATAATAATTAAGTCAAATATTAAAAACAAAAATATGAAGTCCAATGTTACATTTTTTGAGTTATGCTTTTTAGAATTTGTAAAAAAGAAGGGTTAAAAATTTAAAAAATAACAAAAAAGTTATCTTTTTATATATATAAATACATTCTTAGTAAGATTTAGTAAATTCAGCAAGTCCTGGTGTGAATGTGTTAAGTTTTTTCATTCTTGTGTTTAGCAGAAACATGAGCCTGATGTGTCCTAATAATTTCTTCAATGTTTGGGCATATATTTAAAGGGCAAACTCTCATTTCCTCATCAATACATTGAAGAATTCCTCTCTTTTTATTCTTAATTGTGTTGAGGGTAGAAAATCCTAATTCACATAAATAGGATGTTGAAAATTGTAGTAAAATGTTCAAAGCTTTTTTAGATATTGCCATATATTGTTCTTTTATAGAAATCCAAAAGGCTTCAAGAGACAATTCTTTATGTTTAATCATCAATCCACGATCAGTGGATATTGCTGCCAGTTCTTCTTCTTCTGTTAATGTTAAACCAAAATCACTGGAAGCTTCCATGAATGGATTTCTAATCCAATCATATTGTTCAGTGTTGTGACGAAAAATGCTATAAATTAAATTCTGCCCATCAGCCTTGAAGTCCTATTTTACACTTAACTTTTGCTCACTTCTAGAATTGGATTCTTCAATATCATGCTTCTTTTTGAGAAATCTATCCATTTTATTTGGGTGTATTTATCTAAAAATAATATAATGATGTGTTAATAATAAATATAATAATGATGTGTTAACAAAAAGAGCAGCATTTCTGTAATGAAATGGTATAATAGAGTAACTATATTTATTTTTTATATCTGTGCACATGCCACAAACCAGTGCAGCTAGTAATTCCAGGTCCCGAGTGGGAACAGTGTGGAATTAAGAAGATATGCAAAATTAAGAAAATATGGGGTCAGGAGGGCCCTGCAATTGCTGCTGGCAAAAACAAAGCACACCCCCAAACCACACCTTGCTTTATTTATAGGGTAAAGTGGGCCATTAGCAAATCAATGAGATCTTTGATTATGTTTTCAAGGCAACCCAAGAATTTTACCAAGTGCAGAAAACCTCCACCATACATATCATCTTAACTTTACACCAAACAAAGGATAGAAGAAACTTGCCTCCAGTCTTTCTGGGGAACATGAGGGGTAGTGTAAACAATCCAGCACCACAGTTTAACAGCTTTTTGCAACCTAATCAGGCTAGTGAGGTGGGGGTTGGGCAGACTGTCAGCTTACAGCCAATTCCCCACACCTCTGTCCCCCCCAAAATCTAAACTCCAAAAACCCTGTTGGTCTTTTGGTCCCCAACAGGCACATATTTTTCTGGAATACCATAGGGTGCACCTGGAAATCTTATAGGGCGCACCAGTGCACCTTGGCACACAATGTTAGAACCACTGCCTTAGACTGTAAGGACCTTGCCAGCCTACAGCCCGTCCCCCACGCTCAATGCAAACTATTAGCAAGCAAACATATATATCATATTTACAAACTTATTTGACTAACACCCATTTTAAAATTTTTTGTTGTAGCAGTTGGAATGGAATATGACAGTAACTGATAAGAGTGACTGATGTCTTGCCTGTAGACATGTAAATACTTTCCTATTCTATAGAATTTTAATTGATTTCCCTCCCTGGAAAAAATGCTTTTTATATATTTCTGATCTGTAAACATGTTTATCTTTGGATTTTCTTTTGAATTAAGTATTACATCTGTCTGGTACCTTCATGATTAAGGATTTGAATAAAATCTTTAAAATGTGTGTATTTTTATAGAGAGAGAGAGTCCTGATTTTACATTTTTTGAAATTTTCTTTTAAGAAGCTATTGTCTCATTGTTGCAAACAACCACAGAACAACAGAGATTATTTTCATAAATACAAAATGTATTCTTGGATACAAAACAAGATATTTCAACAAAAAATTAGATTTGTGGTTCTCAAATTTTAGTGTTTTTGACAATTACAATGGGGAACAAAATTTTCGTTGCATCCACAAAAACACTTGTTCTTACCTAATTCGAGTGTGCTGATTTCAAATCTGACATTAGTTTTTCTCTGTAAGCTACAGTTTTTTTGCAATTCAAGATTTTAGGTTTTCATCTTATTTTAAAATTTTCAACATTTAGTTTAACATAATGAAGTAGAATGTCTTCTTGGGCATCATCTTTGTGAAAATATAATAATTTATATAATGTAGTAAATACACTAATACACTAAAAGATATGATTGCATCAGAATTTGTTTACAATTTCAAAATAGAACATATTAAAAGACTTATTTTAATCATAAAATTTGCGCAAAACTTATTTAAATTCTATTCAGGAAAAACTTTGCATTTGTAGCTCTTGCGTTTGTGTACTTGTTGAGGACAATCTCGTTTGATGCTCCACAAGTAGTCTGCTCATCACTAACAGCTCCAAAATTTTCGGGAAACTTATAAGGTGACTGATTAGGAAGTGAATCTTAATGCTCATGTTACATCCAATGTCGTGAAAAACCAACAGCATCCTTTGAAGCAGAAGTTTATAGTTTTCTGGTTTTTTGTTGCCAAGGAAATTCTTTTTAACTGACACAAAAGACTGCCATGCTGCTTTCTCCTCCTTATTCATCTTCCTGGCAAATTCATTGTCATGTATGAGGGTTCGAATTTGAAGTTCATCAAATACACCTGCTTTTATCTTCTTGAAAGACAAGGCAGGAAAAGCAGGAATAATATGTTGAAAGCATTCACTTTCTCTATTCAAAGCCTGAACAAACTGCTTCATTAAGCCAAGTTTGATGTGAAGTGGGGGAAAAATGATCCTGTCTCGATTAACTACAGGTTCATTCACAATATTTTGCAACCCTACTTCCAGAGCTTCACATTTCGGCCACTCCTTCTGTGTCCAGTGTTTCTCCCGAGCTCGGCTGTCCCACAAACACAGAAAGCAAAGATACTTCGTGTAACCTCTCTGTTGTCCTAGCAGGAAATTTACTATTTTAAGATCCACACAAATGATCCAGTTATGCTCCTCATACTACAGAAAGTCAAGGACAACTTTTATGTCATTATAATCTTCTCGCAATGAGTTGAATAACCAATTGTAACCGCTGCATAAACATTACTGTTGTGTAGGAGAACACATTTCAGACTCTGTTTAGAGCTGCTAAGAAATAGCCACCATTCTGTTGGACTGTAAGTGATATTACCTAACTGGCTGAGAAGACTACTGATACCATGACAGTAAACAAAGTGTTTGTCTTTGGAAAAAAAGTCCACAAAAATTTGTTCATGTTTCCTGAAATGGGATACTTTAGCTGACCCGTGAAGTACATTTTTTTTTGCAGCCTGGAGGCTAATAACTCAGCTGCTTTCTTTGATAGACCCAAATCTCTTACTAAGTCATTCAATTTGGGTTGGCTAAACTGCTGAGGGGTTAATGACTGCTTGATCAGAAGACGACCCTTCAGATTCTACAACCATCTCCTCAAGCATCTTATCAAAATACACTTGATCACCATGTTCACCTTCTCCATCCTTAGAAGAAATAAAACCATTGAAAACTGGAACCAGGAGTGTCTCAGAGTGTGGGATAGGTCGTATTGCTGAAGGAATATTAGAATATGCGATCATATGCTGTTTTTTCTTGCTGATGCCCTTTGTATGGATCAGATAGAAATAACAGCCACTGCTGTGGTTCTTAGGGTCACACCAAACCATGGGAATACCAAAAGGCGTTCCTTTACATTTTCCTTTTGTACAGTCATGAAGCATTTCCTCACAATTATGACACACAATATGAGAAGCCGAATTCTTGTCTTGATTGCCAAGGGGAACTTGAAAATAGGCAATATATGCACGTGTCACAAATGATGAAATATTGTGCCTTTGACATTGAAGTGTGTAACAGCCACATATATAACAGAAGGTGTCAGGAGTATTCTTACATTTACGCCTACTCGAAGAGCCATGATTCAATCTTAAAATAAGAGGAAGTTTTTATCAGATAATAATTTTTTACATTTAAAAACAACTACAATTATGTAAAAGTGATGTTTATAAAACATTAATTGCCTTGTGGTTATGCTCAATCCAAGAGTCATTGCCCTTTAACTCCAATTTATTTATTTATTTATTTATTTATTTATTTATTTATTTTTTTAAAGATTTTATTTATTCATTTTAGAGAAGGGGGAGAGAGAGAGAAAGAGAGAGAAGGGAGAGAGAAGGGGGGAGGAGCAGGAAGCATCAACTCCCGTATGTGCCTTGACTGGGCAAGTCCAGGGTTTCGAACCAGCGACCTCAGTGTTCCAGGCCCATGCTTTATCCACTGCGCCAACACAAGTCAGGCCCTTTAACTCCAATTTAAAAACTAATGCATTCCATTAACTGTAACAAAAAGAAATTAAAATTGCATAAAAACTAGAGGATGCACCAAAAAACAGATTTCAGATTTGGAATCAGCGATGCATATATATATAGAAAGAGTTCTGCCTGACCTGTGGTGGCGCAGTGGATAAAGCCTCGACCTGGAACGCTGAGGTCGCCGGTTCAAAACCCTGGGCTTGCCTGGTCAAGGCACATATGGGAGTTGATGCTTCCTGCTCCTCCCTCCCCCCCTCCTCTCTCTCTCACTCTCTCTCCTCTCTAAAAAAAAAAAAAAAAAAAATTAAATAAAAAGAAAAATTTAAAAAAAAAAAAAAAAGAAAGAGTTCTAAAACATCATGCAACAGTAAATGAAAACAAAAAAAATTATTCCCCAGTGTTATCAAATGTATAAATGCAAATGTGTATAAAAATAAGGGGATTAATTCCCCCTGTCAAAAATCAGGGAAGAGACTTCTCTCCCCTCCCTTTTCTGAGAGCATTACAAGAAAACTTGTAAGGTATTTCTCTGTCTCTTTTAAATGTGTACAAGTCTTTTTAAAAGATTAATAAGCCTCTTGCTAACTTTAAGATCCAGAAATGCCTTTCCAAAGACCTGGGAGCCATCTTTTAGAAATGTTATCATCAGGTAAAATAGAACCCCCAATTCCCAGTTTCTGTGGGGGAGTAAGGGCCTCACCTTAACAGGGGCCTCTAAAACCATCACCTATCATGAAGCGCGTGAAAAGTTTATTGAGCCTTTTGTCAGTGTTGAACATTCTCCCATGTTCACAGGAAACCCTAAATTCATGGTAATTCTGCAAACCAATTTTTTGTGAACCAGCTTAGTTCAATTAGAAAATATATAACCATTGAGACCTCACCCTTTCTTCCCTTTCTCCCTCCTCTTTCTTTTATTCTTCTCTCTGAAATTTTCACTACCAGCTTCTAATAAAAATAAGACTTTCATAAACTCTGTAGACATTTTTTAGCAAGCCAGCAGAAAACAATAATAGAGTATCTTGCAACAAACTGAATGAGGACCAAGTTCTCCATTATTTTTGGATTCTTGGAATGCCTTGCCTTTAAGATGTGTTATCCTAAAAATAAAAGGCCAAAGTGATAGGCAAAAAGCATTTATTTGAGATCCAAAGAATAGCATTTAGAAAGCACTGATTCAGGAAGAAAGCCAAATAATGTTCTGATCAGGGTTTGTGAGAAAGGAAGGGGAATTACTGCATAAATATATAAGAAAGAAATTTCTATAGGTTCAAGTAAGCTAAGTTAGTCATTAGCTATATGCAGTGGTGCCAATTCTGGAGAATCTCTTTAATTTTTAGTCCAGTACTCAGAATATCTATTTTCCTGTTAGCTTTTCTACCAGTTATTTGGGATACAGTGTTGCTTTGGCCCAGTCCAAAGGTCTTGCCCACTGTAAAGCCTGTAGTCACAGCCACCATCACAGCTGCCTGGCCTGTGCAGGATTGTATTGGATTCAGACATACGATAATGAAACAATAGAGCCAAGAACTGGTGGTCCATTTGTTTAATCCTAGCTTGCATCCAGCAGGCAAGTAAAAACACATACTGGGCTCCAAAACCCACTCATTCAGTGCTCAGAAAGCTACTGACTTATTCAAGTTTCCTGGAATTAAAGCTTTCTAGCTCACCAGCCTTATTCACCTCTGTTCCCCATCTCCTTCCTTCTCCCTGCACAAACTCTGCACAAACTGGCTTCTCACTCAGCACTCCACCATCTTGGCTGCTTCTCCTGGCCTCCTCCATGTGGCCTTTCTCTGCTCTCCTCTCTAATGCTAATCTCAGGAACTGAGAGAGAGCAAGCTTCTGGTCTCTCCCACTTTATAGTGTAGAAATCAAAACATTTAATCCAACATACAAACAAGGAAGTCTCTCATACAAAGTCACTTATCTGAGGCATGATGGGATTGTACCACCCCGCATCAAAAAGAGTGGGAAAGGCTTAGTCCTAAAACCAAGCCCCAGGTTACAAGGATCCTGACTGCCCACATTCCACCCCCAACACACATTAGTATAATCACGCAAATCCCAAGCAGGAAGAGCAACTAATATCACCTGGGCGATGGGCTTCCACGTGGGCAGTGCCATCTTTAACAAAGTGAGCATATGTAAAGCTAGTGGCCACAGCCACCATCACAGCCACCTGGCCTGTGCAGGTTTGCATTAGATTCGAACAGACGGTAATGAAACAATGGAGCCAAAACCTGGTGGAACATTACCTTTAATCCTAGCTTACACCCGGTGGGCAAGAAATACATACAGTGGGAAAACACTTCCCTTTCCATTTAGGGCTCCCAAAGCCACCGACTTATCTGAGTTTCCTAAAATGAAAGGTTTCTAACCTCACCAGTCTTACTTCTGTTCCCCATCTCCTTCTCTCTACACAAACTGCACAAACTGGCTTCTCCCTCAGTACTCCACCATCCTGGCTGCTTCACCTGGCCTCCTCCACGTGGCCTTTTTCTGCTCTCCTTTCTCTGCTCTCTCCTCTAATGCTAATCTCAGGAACCAAGAGAGAATAAGCTCCTGGTCTACCCCACTTTATAGTGTAGATTCAAAACCTTTAATCCAACATACAAACAAGGAAGTCTCTGATACAAAGTCACTTATCTGAGGCATAATGGGATTCCTCATGAGAGTGCACCACCCTACATCAAAAAGGGTGGGAAAGGCTTAGTCTTAAAACTAAGCCTTAAGAATCCTGCCTGCTTACAGCCTGTCCCCCCACATCCAAAGCAAATTATAAGTGAGCAAACACATATATAAATATTATTATTTACAAACTTATGTGACCAATAGCATAATATATTTTATCTGTGCAACACCCACTTTAAAAATCCCAAGGTTTGAGGAGGGAGATACCATGCAAGGCAGGTCCTTTGGGATGGCAGCTCCTAGTCCATTTTGAAGTTGCTCCATTTTTATTATTTTTCCCAATTTCATCTGGAGCAAATGTGACAATGGTCTGGAAATAAAATTCTACTCACCAGTTATTGGAGTCAGATCCTTCCAATTCGCTGTGAGTACCAAGTTTATTTAAATAAAATACACCAATTTTGTCAATGAAAGCTCCTTTCTAAAAGCCTCTACCCTAAGTTAGGAACCACAAATTTTACCAATGGGTCAGCATTTTCTAACTTTTACTATGTTAATTAGCATAGCTTCAGGTGTTGATGGAAGATAAAGATAGCTGGAACACCTTTAGAAGTTACCTTTGGTGATGGCCTTTTAGATTGAAAGATAGCAGACCACCCTCAGAGTGTGAATTTTTGATTAGGGCAACTGCTGTTCCTGAGGTGGAAATTAAACTAACTCACATTTTAATCACAGTCTCCACACTGAAGTATTTTAAAGTCGACTTCTTGCACCAGTTCATCATTCTTCCCCTGGGCTTTGTTAGAAGCTTCACCATTATTCAATTTTTATCTTTTTTTTCCCAACTTTTAATTTTCTGATTCTGAATAGATGATATTAAATATTTCTTAGTCGTGAAGTAGCTAATTTTCAGCTAAACTACTATTTTATCAGATTCTGCACCTTCTTTGCCCACTCCCCCATTTATTTACCTCGTTGGCCATGAATCCATTGTCATATTGATCTCACCAGACCACTTTACTTCTTTTATTTTAATGAGTGTTTTTTTTTTCAATTACAGTTTGCATCCAATACTATTTTATATTAGTTTCAAGTGTATGGCATTGTGGTTAGACAGTCATACACTTTACAGAGCAGTCTCCCTGATTGTTCCAGTATCCATCCCATTCTTTAAAAAAGACATCTACTGTGGCCTCTGTAAACATTTGATTTTGTCACCTTAGTAATTCCTATCACTGGCAACAATTATAAATCTATAATGCAGAGATTTCTACTCTTAGGTTCAAATAACAGGTTTTGTTAAAGGATGAAAAAAATGAAATCACTGAGCAATTTAGTATAAAGGATGAGGGTATCAGTATGAAAGAGAAGACAGGCTGAAGAAAAGGAGGCAACAGTCAAAAGCTCAGGTGTTGGGTGCCAAAAAAATTTTGCATATTAAAGAAATTACTGATGACTGCTTCTAGGTACATAATATTTTTAAAAGTAAAAGCAGGAATGTTGGGGACTGAAAAATCAACATGGTTTTTAGAGTTTGGATCTCTGGGGGACAGAGGTGCTGGGAACTGTCTGCTGCCCAATCCCCAACCTCACTTGTTTTCTGAAGGTGTAAAGGCTAAGGCCTTCCCCACACCTCCATGTATTTGTTTGTCCTTCCCCCCCATGTTCCCCAGAAGAAAAGACTGGCTTCTTTGTGTATGTTTATGTATTGGTGTGGGTTTTCTACTCTTGGTGGAGTTCTTGAGTTGCCTTGGAAACTGTATGCTAATTTCCACTTTGCCATGTAAATAAAGAAGGATGCATTTCTGGGGGCAACCATGTTTTGCAGTTTGCCAGGGCAGTAATTTACTGCTAGCAGGAACTGTGAAGCCCTCCTGGACCTATCTTTTACGTCTTTAATTCTTTGTGTCTATTTTCTTCAATTCCGTACCATTCCTGCTCTGGACCTGAATGTACTCATTGCAGCTGGCTTACGGCACAGAAAAAAGTTAAATAAGCAGTGACACTTTCAGAGAAGTAGCCTCCTAATAGTTTTATATATTGATTATCCAATTATGTTATTCTCAAATTGTATTTGATGTTTGACAAAATAGAGTTATTTTGTGGGTTTATGGCCATTTTCAATACAAAAAAATAAATGTTCCAAATTTTTCCTACTTCTCTTTATTGTGTGCACGCTAAAAAGTATAATTTGCTTTATCACATTGTAAAGCCAGTTGCCACAGCCACCATCACAGCTGCCTGGCCCATGCAGGTTCACATTAGGTTCGGACAGATGGTAATGAAACAATGGAGCCAAGAACTGGTGGGTCATTAGCTTTAATCCTAGCTTGCACCTGGCGGGTGGTAAAAACACACACTGGGCTCCAAAACCCACTCATTTAGTGCTCACAAAGCTACTGACTTATCTGAGTTTCCTAGAATCAAAGGTTTCTAGCTCACCAGACTTATTCACCTCTGTTCCCCATCTCCTTCCTTCTCCCTGCACAACTGGCTTCTCACTCACCACTCCACCATCTTGGCTGCTTCTCCTGGCCTCCTCCACATGGCCTTTCTCTGCTCTCTCCTCTAATGCTAATCTCAGGAACCAAAAGAGCAAGCTCCTGGTCTGCCCCAGTTTATAGTGCAGAAATCAAAACCTTTAATCCAATATACAAAATAGGGAAGTCTCTAATATAGAGTCACTTATCTGAAGCATAATGGGATTCCTCATGAGAGTGCACCACCCTACATCAAAAAGGGTGGGAGCCTAACCAGGTGGTGGTACAGTGGATAGAGTGTGGGACTGGGATGCAGAAGGACCCAAGTTCAAGACCCCGAGCTCGCCAGCTTGAGTGTGGGCTCATCTGGCTTGAGAAAAAAACCAAAACAACTCAGCAGCTTGGACTCAAGGTCACTGGCTCAAGCAAGGGGTTACTCGGTCTGCTGAAGGCCCGTGGCAAGGCACATATGAGAAAGCAATCAATGAACAACTAAGGTGTCGCAACAAAAAACTGATGATTGATGCTTCTCATCTCTCTCTGTTCCTGTCTGTCTGTCTCTATCCCTCTCTCTGACTCTCTCTCTCTGTCCCTGTAAAAAAAGAAAAAAAAAGGGTGGGAAAGGCTTAGTCCTACAACCAAGCCCCAGGCTACAAGGATCCAGTCTGCCCACAGCCTGCTCCCAACACACATTAATATAATCATGCCCATCCCAAACAAGAAGGGCACCTAATATGATTACCTGGGCAATGGGCTTCCATGTGGGCAGCTCCATCTTTAACAAAGTGAACATAATATATTTTATCTGCCCAATACACATTTTTTTAAAGAAGACAAAATGGCAAGGGGGGGGGGGGCTATCCTTTGTTTACTCAATGTGAATAATTGCAACTGATTAAAAGACTGAAATTAATGTACAGTAATTTTTGCTAGATTATGTTATATAACAGCATTCTTATTAAAAATGTATATATGGCAATCTCAGTTTTGTAGACCTAAATGAATATGTTTATTAATTAGAAAATAACATCCCTGTGGTACTTAAAATTTAAAAAGGGCTGGATGCTGCTTTTTCCCTTTTGTTTTCTCGCTGATTAAAATAGAACCACCAATTTATTCTCTACTTATATAACAGCAACTTTTAATACGAGGTGACTAAAATCTGACAAAAGGAGTATTTCATAACCAAGTCTATTTGGAAATAGCTTTTTGTTGGAAAATAAAAAGAAAAAGTCATAGGAAGTATTAAGATGGGGATGGGACTTTGTACAGACTAAAGCTAAAGCCAAGAACTTGGAATATCCACTGATGAGGGAAAAACTTAAATCAAGTTGCCCAAGACTCAATTGCTATTATCTATGATTCCTTCTCCAATAAACAAACAGAAATAGGTTGGTCAATTTCTTTTTATTGTTTTTAATGGATGCCATGACATAAATTTCTGATAGAAGATATTATATAATAAAAATGGTTTTATTTTTTTCTGGATCCTGGGCAGTTAATACAAATGCAAATATTTGATTTGCATAGTTAGTGCTAAAATCATGGAAAAACCCAGTACAGATAATAGCTTGAAAAATATAAGTAGTTTTAAAAAAGAATACCCATTTAAATAGGGATTAACTTTATAAAAGAAATAATTGCACTTTATACAAAATTTACAGTATAAACAGTTATATAAATGTCTAATCACTATGTTGTATACCTGAAATGAATGTAATATTATATGTCAACTGTAACTGAAAACAAAGAATTATGGTTTTTAAAGATCATGCTGATAAAAGGCCTTCTAACATATTTTCAAAGCAGAAAATACATGGTTATAGATTTCTACCATGCAATAAATGGCAGTGCCACAGCTGCAAGGGCCCTCACCTCCACGAGCCATTGTGGCACTGCTTGGCCTTTATTTTTAACACACATTTCAAATCCAGCATACCAATAATTTTCTGGGGTACCCACTGACCTCGTTGATCGAATGCTTCATGCATCTCAAAGGCCACAAAATTGCCCTCTGTTTTCTGAGTAAGCTAAAAGAAAAGATTACTAGTTTAGAATGAGGAAAAGTGAGTTGCTTATTTTCAGCAAAAATTGTTGAAGACTCTATCATGTGTTACCCAAATGTAACCACTTCCATATCTTTAATATTTGTTTGTTGGTTGGTTTAAGTATTTTGGAGAAAAACAGGAGTCTTATCTGGGGCCTATTCTTTTGTTGCTACTTTGTGAGTTATTCGTCATCCTCTTAGTTTGATGTAAGCTCTCCATTGTTTTTCTGGATGATTACAGACAAGACCTTGAGCACTGTTTCCTCTTCACTCTGCTGCAATAGCCACATTGCCACTGACTGTTCCAGTCTTTCATTTAACACACTAAACAAAGGACTGAACAGCTGTAGCAGACCCAACTGAATAGCAACAGATACTTTGAAGAAAAAAAATATATATCTGTTACCTAAACATGACTGCTCTGTTTTCTAAAGGAAAAGAATAAACATCTTTTTATTGGTAAAATTTGGCCTTACAGCCTTTGTCTTAAGGTCTATCATTTCTCCTTCAGCCAATACTATAATATTTTCCTTAGAACACATTGGAAAACTCACTTAATGCTTAATTTATGTGTTCATTATCTTTTTTATTAACTCAATGAAATATGTAGTAAGTTTTTAAAATTAAGTTTATTGGAGTGACATTGGGTAATAAGATCATATAGTTTTCACTTGTACATTTCTACAATATATTTTGTGTATATTGCATTGTGCACCCACCACCCAAAGTCAGATCATCTTCTGTCACCATATATTTGGCCCCTTTTACTCTTTACTACTCCCCCACTCTCTTCCTGCTGGTAACCACCAGAGTGTTGTCGGTGTCTATGAGTTTCAGTTTTATTTCCCACATTTGAATGAAATCATATGGTTCTTAGCATTTTCTGACTGACTTATTTTTCTTAGCATAATATTCTCAAGGTCCATCCATGTTGTTGTAAATGGCAGTATTTCATCTTTTCTTATGGCTGAGTAGTTTTCCATAGTATATATATACTGTGTGATAAATATATGTATCACATCATTTTTATCCAATCCTCTATTGAAGAACACTTTGGTTGTCTTCATGTCTTGGCCACCATGAATAATGCTGCAATGAACATAGGGGTGCATATATCTTTGCACGTAAATGTTTTCAAGTTTCTTGGTTACCCAGGAGCCTCCATACTGTTTTCCTAGAGGCTGCACCAGATTACATTCCTACTACAATGACTGAGGGGTCCTTTTTCTCCACAACTTTTTCAACACTTGTTATTACCTGTGTTGTTGGTAATAGTCATTCTAACAGGTGTGAGGTGGTATCTTATTATAGTTTTGATTTGCACTTTCCTAATAGCTAGTGAAGTTGAGCATCTTTTCATACATCTGTTGACCATTTGAATGACTTTTTGGGAGAAGTGTTTTTTCAGGTCCTTGGCCCATTTTTAATTAGATTGTTTGTTCAGTGTGAGTTGTATGAGTTCTTTACATATTTTCAATAGTAACTTCTTCTCAGAGCTATTGTTTGCAGATATCATTTCACATTGGTTGTTTGCCTTTTTGTTTTGTTATTAGTTTATGTTGCTGTGCAGAAACTTTTTAGTTTGATATAGTTTCATTCATTTATTTTTTTCTTTATTTCCCTCATCTTTGGGGTCAAATTCATAAAATGTTCTCTATGACCAAGGTCCATGAATATAAAATATCTTTCCATTTCATTTTGTCTTTTTCAATCTCTTTTAATAATGCTTTGTAATTTTCAGTATATAGGTCTTTCACATCCTTTGTTAAGTTTATTCCTAGGTATTTTATTCTTTTGTTTGCAATTACTAAAGGAATGTTTTTTTATTTTTATATTTTTTGTATTTTTCTGAAGTGAGAAGTGGGGAGGCAGACAGCCTCCTGCATGCACCCAACTGGGATCTACCCGTCATGCCCACTAAGGGGCAATGTTCTGCCCATCTGGGACATTGCTTAGTTGCAACCAAGCCATTCTAGCACCGGAGGTGGAGCCATGGAGCCATCCTCAGTGCCCGTGCCAACTTTGCTCCAATGAAGCCTTGGTTGTAGGAGGAGAAGAAAGAGAGAGGAAGGAGAGGGGGAAGGGTGGAGAAGCAGATGGGCACTTCTCCCGTATGCTCTTACCTGGAATCAAACCTGGGACTTCTACATGCCAGGCCGATGCTCTACCACTGAGCCAACTGGCCAGGGCTTTTAATTTTTTTTTTCTGAAATTTCATTTTTAGTATACAGAAAGTAGTGGATTTTTGTTTTCCTTGTAATTTTTTAATTGAATTTATTAGGGTGACATTGGTTAATAAAATTATACAAGTTTTAGGTGCACAATTCTACAGTACCTAATCTGTATATTGTATTGTGTATTCACCACACCATTCAGCTCTCCCTCCATCACCATCTATCCCCCTTATTCTCTTCCACCTCCCCCTTACCATTTTCCTCCTACAATTTCCACACTGTTGTCTGTTTCAACAGCTCTTTTTTCTTTGTTTAATCCCTTCACCTTTTTTTACCCAACCCACAAACCCCATATGTCAGATAGTAGCAAGATAATAAAGATAGATATAAGGAAACAAATGTTGAAGATGCATCCTCTCATGGAATTTGCAGTCTAGAGTTGGAACTAGAAAATATTCAAATAAATACATAAAAACTAATTTAAAGTAGAAATGGAGACAACTACTGCAAAAAAAAAAAAAAAAAAGAAAGAATTTGCAGTACTAAAGTGAACCTTGGAAAACAGGATCCTGTCATTTTGGTAGATGTGGAGTCCCAGGAAAATAGCACTGTTGCATAAATTTAATAAGGGAAATAGAAGAAAATCAAAAGTCACTATGGAGTCAACAGCATGTGCAGTGTTTCTGTAGTGGGAAAGAGTGAAGAGTATAAGACTATTAGAAAGTCAATATTGCTAAATGAAAATTAAAGTATAGTAAGCTGTGAAGCTGGAAGGTAATTAGGGACCAGAACATGTATAGTTGTTGGAAATCTCTACTTTCATCCAGAGAACCAGACATTATTACATAGTTTTGAGTGGAGAGAGTGACATTATTTATTCATGTTTTGAAAAGATTATTCCATAGACAAGGTTCAAAAGGGAGGGTAGAGGTTGCAAGGTAAACATAGTAGATGTAGCAACCTCTCTTTTGATTGTCCTAGCATGGCCACAGGTTGTTGTTAGATATGGGCAGGGAGAAAAGAGGGTAGATTTACAAGATATTAGAAAGTAGAATGTATTAAAACATGATACTGCATTGGATACAGGCAATGATGAAGGAAGAGATGTCAAGAATAATGCCTAATTTTTTCACTTGTGCAATTGAATAGCTGATAGGATTTTCCTTAAATAAGACACAGTATAGGAGAAACAAGTTTGAAACAACACGATAACAAGGAGTTCTTTCCACTTAATTTTTAAGAGCAGTTTTAAATTTACAAAAAAATTAAGCAGACACTACAGAGTTCCTACATACGCCTCTTCGACCACACACAATATATATCATATCAGTTGTAATGTTTCCTCTTTTATTTCTGATTTAATTTGAGTCTCTTCTCTTTTTTTCTTTATTTAGTTTAACAAAAGGCTCATCAATTTTGTTTATCTTTTCAAAAAACTAGCATTGTTTATTTTTTCAATTGGTTTCCTGGTTTCTATTTATTTATTTTTACTCCAATATTTGTTATTTTCTCCCTTCTGATAAATTTGGGTTTACTAATGTAATTGTTTTCTGGTTGTTTCACAGTTCCCTCTCCTTTTTTCCCTCTCTTGCAGTCTTTGTGAATTTGTGAGTTGTATGCTTTTATTGTCTTCTCTTCATCTTTGTTATTAATGTATAGTTTTGCTTTGTAGTTATGAGGATTTCATAAAATTATAGGAATAAAAGTCAATCTTGTGCTAACAACTTTGATCACATAGATAAGCTCTACCTTTTCTCTCCCCCTTTTATGTTTTTGATGTCACAATTTACTTTTTTTATATTGTATTTATTAACAAGTTATTACAGCTATAGTTATTTTTGATATGTTTGTCCTTTACCTTTATACTAGAGGTAAGTGAAGAATACCTCATATCACAGTATTAGAGTATTCTGAAATACACTACATGTTTACCAATGTGCTGTATATTTTCATATGTTTTCATGTTATTAATTAGCATATTCATTTCAGCTTGAAGAACTTGTTCCAACATTTCTTGTAATTCTGATTAAGTCATGATGAACTTCCTCAGCCCTTTTTGTCTGGGAAAGTCTTTTATCTTTTTTCATTTCTGAGGGACAACTTTGCCAGATAAGAGTGTTTTTGGTTCACAATGTTTTTTTTTTTCAGCACTTTGCATATATTATCCCACATTGTTCTATTCTGTTAAGGTTTTTGCTAAAAAAAATATGCTGATATCCTTATGAGGGTCTTTTGTAAGTTACAAGCTTCTTTTCTTTTGCTACTTTTAGTATTCTCTCTTCATCTTTGATTTTTTGACAGTTTATTTATGTGTCTTGGAGAAGATCTATTTATATTGAGTTTATTTTGTGTTCTATGAACTTTATGAATTTGGGAATACAAATCTCTCCTTAGCTTTGTGGTGTTCTTGGCCATTATTTCTTTTTCTCTCACATAATTAGCATTTGTTTTTATTTGAATTTTTTGGGATGACATGGTTCACAAAATCATACAAGTTTCAAATGTACAACTCAACATAACACCATCTACACACCACATCAGGCACCCTCTGACCCAAGCAAAGTCTCTTTCTGTTTCTATCACCCCCTTTGCTCACTTTCACCTACCCACACCCCACCCCCAATTTTCCTCTGGCTATTGCCATTATGTTGTCTGTGTCTGCATGTTATGTATATATGTTTTTTGGCTAATCCCTTTACCTTCTTTTATTCAGTCCCCTCATCTCCCTCCCTCCTGACAGCTGTCCATCTGTTCTGTGGGTCAATGCCTCTGTTTTTATTTGTTCATCAGTTCATTGTATTCATTAGATTCCACATATAAGTGAAGTCACATGGTATTTGTCTTTCCCTATCTGGCTCATTTCACTTAACATAATCTCCAGGTCCATCAATGCTGTTGCCAAAGGTAGGATTCCCTTCTCTTTTATAGCTGCATAGTATTCCATTGTGAGAACATACCACAGCTTTTTATGCACTTGTCCACTGATGGGCACTTGGGCTGTCTCCATATCTTGGCTATTGTAAATAATGCTGCAGTGAATATGGGACTGCATATATTTGTTTCAAATTAATGTTTTGGGATTCTCAGGATATAGTCCCAAAAGTGAGATTGCTGGGTCAAAAGGCAGATCCATTATTTTTATATTTAATTTATTCATTTATAGAGACAGATTAGAGAAAGAGAGAGAGAGAGAGAGAGAGAGAGAGAGAGAGAGAGAAGAGAGGGAGGTGCAAGAAGCATCAACTCCCATATGTGCCTTGACCAGGCAAGCCTAGGGTTTCAAACCAGCAACCTCAATATTCCAGGTCGACACTTTATCTACTGCACCTTCGCTGGTCAGACCTAGGCAGATCCATTTTTAATTGTTTGCAGAAACTCCACACTGTTTTCCACAGTGCCCGCACCAGTCTGCATTCCTACCAACAGTGCAGGAGGGTTCCCTTTTCTCCATATCTTTGCCAGTACTTATAGTTTGTTGATTTGTTGATGATAGCCACTCTGGCAAGTATGAGGTAGTATCTCATTAGGGTTTTAATTTGCATCTCTCTGATGATACAGAACATTGAGCATTTTTTATATGCCTATTGGCCATCTCTATTTCCTCTTTAAAGAAATGTCTATTCAGGTCTTTGCCATTTTTTAATTGGATTGTTTGTTTTCTTGGTGTTGAATTTATTACTTTATAAATTTTAGATATTAACCCTTATCAGATATATCAGTGAATATGTTCTTCCATTCTATGGGTTGTCTTTTAATTTTGTTGATGGTTTATTTTGCTGTACATAGCTTTTTAGGCCATTATTTCTTTAAATTAATTTTTTATTTTCTTCTCTCTCTTTCTTCTTCTGAAACTTCAAGAACTAGAGGAATTTTTAAATGGCATTCCATAAGACACATATGTTCTCTTTACTACAGTGATACCTTAAGATACGAGCAGACCAACATACGATTTTTTTTTTTAAGATACGAGCTGTGACTCGGTCTATATTTTTGTTCGAGATCTGAGTGAAATTCTGAGATACAAGTCAGTCGTGATTCGGGAAGCTGCGCTAGTTGGTGCATGGGTCCAGTATTGGCAGTTTGATATATGAGTTGACTGACTTATGAGCTTGGTTACAGAACAAATTAAATTTGTATCTCAAGGTACCACTGTATTTGTCTTTCTTTTATCACTTTTCTCCTCTGACTGATTAATTTCAATGTTTTTGTCTTCTAGCTGATAGATTCTTTCCTCTACTTTATCTATTTTGTTATTGATACACTCAATTGCATTTTTATTTACTCTATTGTATTCTTGAGTTCTTGACAATTTCTGTTTGTTTCTTTCCTATGATCTGTCTCTTTTTAGGCTCATTTTGTTTGTATATGGTTTTTCTTATTTGTTGAATTATCTTTCTGTGTTTTTCTGTAGTCCACCGAGAAACTTGAAAACAACTATTTTGAATTCTCTATCAGGTAAATTTCAGATCTCCATGTCTTTGGAACTGGTTGCTATAAGGTTATTGTGATCTTTTGGTAATATTATATTTCCTTGATTTTTCATGTTTTTTGAAGTATTGCATTGTTGTCTTTGCATTTGAAATAGCATTTATATGTACTAGTTATTACAAACTGATCTTGGGAGAGAAATATTTTCCATCAGCCCTGCTAGGGATTCTGAGGCTTTTTCAGACCTTCTGTGGACATACCTACTCCATGCTTCTTGCTTCCTATTGTGGCAGAATTCTTTTTTTTTTTTTTTTTTTTGTATTTTTCTGAAGTTGGAAACAGGGAGGCAGTCAGACAGACTCCCACATGCTCCTGACCGGGATCCACCCTGGCATGCCCACCAGGGGGCAATGCTCCACATATCTGGGGCTCCGCTCTGTTGCAACCACGGTCATTCTAGAGCCTGAGGCAGAGGCCATAGAGCCATCTTCAGCACCTGGGCCAACTTTGCTCCAGTGGAGCCTTGGCTGTGGGAGGGAAAGAGAGAGACAGAGAGGAAGGAGAGGTGGAGGGGTGGAGAAGCAGATGGGCTCCTCTCCTGTGTGCCCTGGCTAGGAATCAAACCCAGGACTCCTGCACACCAGGCTGATGGTCTACCACTGAGCCAACTGGCCAGGGCCTGTGGCAGAATTCTTAAGCTTATATGGCTCCTCTTGATCCTTCAGTTCACCATGCTTGGTGCTGAAAGCTTCTCTTTCGCTTTTTCAAAGACAAGGCTAAAGTTTATTTTTAGTCAATTCCCTAGCCTGTAGATTTGGACCAGCTTTCTGTATATGCTCACTAGACATCTATCATAGCTCACTCTTTCCACCATCAATAGCATACAATGAGAACTGGCCACAGGGTGGGTAGACTGTATGACTGACATGCACTGTACTGGCAGTGCCAATAGGCAATTTGGGGATCTGTGGGCAAGGCATCTGTTGGAGTGTATGGGATAGTTAGTAGGATCCATGTCTCTTTATTACCCTCCATGAGTCCTAAATGCTCTTCTTGCAGTCATGTAGCTCATGACTCAGTACTCTAGATGGGGTGACAGAGAAATAGGTCCATTTTACAGCATCCTGCAGATCTGGGGAAATTAGGTGCCAACTCACATGCTCACTTTACCCATGGGAGAAATTGTGGGCTGAGATCTCTCCTGGCACTGAGCTGTGCCTTCTTTGGGGAAGGTTTATGCAGGTAAAGTCAAACTGTTCCTCTTTCCTTTCTAATGTATCCATCTGAAATCATATTTTTTGCTCCAATAGTGTGATGAAATTTCTTTGCTGGTGACCTAGACTTTCACAAAGGCTCTACTGTCAGTGGATAATTGTCAAAGGCAGGGTTCACCAGTGGAACCTAGACCACAGGTAGGAGGAGCTGGAGCTAGTTTGCAGGCCACCACAGGGGCCACAACTGGGACCAAGATCTGTATATCTCAATATGCAGGTGGGCAAGACTCCTCCCAGGTCACTTGGCATATGGTACTCATTCACACAGCTCCCACAGGCACTTTTGTCTGTGGGTGGATACTAAATTGTTGTTGATGGGGCAGGAGAGGGGATGACAAGAAGTGTTGTATTCAGCCATGTTGCTGATGTTACTCCTTACTCTAATATTTAAAAATTGTCAGAGTCACATCACATTTTCATGTTTACTGGAACAAAATGGAAATCCAGCAACCACATGCCCCATTCCCTACCAGGCAGCGATCCGGTGGAGATGAGTGTACTGTCTCGTTTCACTGCGGTGTGCGGGCTCCTGTTGATCACAGCCCACACCGCTTCCTCTCCAGGCCTCCTCTGCTTCAGAGTCACCATTTCTCACTGGTCCTTGCAGGTATATGATTTCAGCCTCCTGGTCTGGACACTGCCTTATTTATGGCATATAATTTCTGAGTCTTTTGAAACACGCAAGGGAATGAAAGCTGAATCTTTAAGGGGACAGAGTAGATTGAAAATGAACTTGAACTGGAAATGAATCTGAAGACAGTTGAACTGAGAAGCAGGCCTTGTTTTCTTGGGCTAAATACCACTTACCTTGTATTAAAAGGCTCAAGTTATCAAAACCAACCTGAAATTGGTATGTTGTGCTTTCAATTAATTATAATGTTTAACTTAACTCCAAAGATAAATCAGTTACTAGTTTTAAGTGTGTGATTATATTGTTCCCAAGCAATTATTTTGTTATATGACTCAGTTAAAAAAAAATCAGGAGCCTTCCAGATAAAAATGGCAAGTTAAAGCCATTTCTACCTTTCTCCTTCCTGAAACCAAGTGGAAACTATGAAAAGAATGATCTATAAGACTACTCAGTTTCCAGTGAAATTAGAAAACAGTTACAATTCTGATACTCACTATGAGAAATAACATTAGACTGACTATTGAGAGGATATGAAAGCAACATGCCCCAGTACACAGTCAAGCTGTAGGATTCTCACAAATTGGTGACACACTTGGAAATCCAAGTGTGTGACTTGGAACTAAGTCACCTCTGAGGGAAGGGAGGACACATTACAGGAGCTCTGTATCTGCTTATCTCAGTAAACAAAGATAAATTCAAGTGCTAGATCACCTGACAGAAGGCAGTGAAATCAAATATCTTCCATGCAACTCAGCAACCTCCTTGTCCTCACGAGGAAAAACATATAGTCAAGGTCATATGTGCAACACACAATTTGAGAAATGGTTTATGACAACTGAAACCAATGTGCCTACTTCCAGGGACATTTCCCCAAACTTTACTCCATATTCTTCTGCAAAGAAATGGCTCAAAATGACACACAGTTATTTTCAAATAGGGAAGAAATAAAGGACTATAAGATGCGTAGCTTATTCTTAAAAAATCACCTACTGATGAAATTGTACTAACAAATATATGAATGAAGAATTTGTTGGAAAAAACTGGTGGTGAATATGGAGCCTATTAAAATACAAAACTAAGGGAAAATAACTAAAAAAATGAATTGGGCATAATAGAACTCTTGATATTGCAGAACTTACAATGCTTTATAGTTAACAAAATTGCAGTGTAGAGTATGAAGAGTTTATAAGAAGTTTATAAATGCTATTTTTCTTATCTCTCAGAGTATAATATGGGAGGACACTAAATTCAGTTAAATCCTTAAATCATTAAACTGTAAGCTAATTAAATAAAATTATCACAGAAGAACCCATAAGACTAAAATCAAATTATAGAAACAACTATTTGGAAAGAAAGCCAATACATAAAGTAACAGATACCATAAACCATACAGTGAACAAAGTTTTAAAAATGAAAAAAGTGTTAAAATTAAAAAGGTAAAAATTAAATAAGATGCTTGACCAGGTGGTGGCACACTGGATAAAGTGTTGGACTGGGACGTGGAGGACCCAGGTTTGAGATTCCAAGGTTGCTTGCTTGAGTGTGGGCTCATAGCTTGAGTGCGAGCTCGCTGACTTGAGCATGGGATCATAGACATGACCCCATGGTCGCTGGCTTGAGCCCAAAGGTCACTGGCTTAAAGCCCAAAGTTGCTAGGTTGAACAAGGGGTCACTCGTTCTGCTATAGCCCCCCAGTCAAGGCACATATAAAAAAAGCAATCAATGAACAACTAAGGTACCACAACAAAGGATTGATGCTTCTCATCTCTCTCCTTTCTGTTTGTCCCTATCTGTCCCTCTCTCTGTCTATCTCTCTGTCTCTGTTAAAATACAAATTAAATAAGGTGACAGAGACAAACAAGATCTGTTGATTTGATATGTGGAAATGAAGTAAACTTATCCAGTCAAATAAAACATCCTGATTGGATTTAAATAAATAGAACAAATATTTGCATAATTAAGATATGTGTAAAAAGCAAATGACTCAGGTTAAAAATAAGTAGACAAAAAAAAGGGTCAGGTAAATTAATTGTTGATGTATTTGCAGTTTAAGATAATGCAGTGTATGACATTTTCAGTTCCTTTATGACCTTGTCAACACTTAGTATTATAAGTCTTTAATTTTAGCCATCTTAATAGTTACATAGTGGTATTATTGCAGTTTTAATTTGCATTTACCTAATAGCTAAAGATATTGAGCATCTGTTCATGTGCTGATTTACCATCTCTATGTCTTCTTTGGTGAAGCATCTGTTTAGACCTCTTGCCCACATTTAAAAATTAAAGTGATTTTTATTCTTGAGTTTTGAGAGTTATATATTCTTCATACAATTACTTTATCATAGTATATACTTTGCAAATATTTTTCATAATTGTTACTTGTCTTTTTATTCTTTTCATGGTGTTTTTTTTTTAAATATTCTGGTTGCCTATTTCTTGCAGGATATTAGAAAGGACACCATTCACTAGTAAGATTGGATGTCAATTTATAAAGCTAGAAGGCAGAATGTGAAGCCAGTAGCCAGGGCCACCACACAGCCGCCTGGCCCATGCAGGTTTGCATTGGATTCGGACAGACGGTAATGAAACAATGGAGCCACAAACTGGTGGGCCACTAGCTTTAATCCTAGCTTGCAACCAGCAGATAAGTAAAACACACTGGGCTCCAAAACCCACTCATTCAGCACTTACAAAGCTACTGACTTATCTGAGTTTCCTAGAGTCAAAGTTTTCTAACTCACTAGTCTTATTCTCCTTTGTTCTCCATCTCCTTCTCTCTACACAAACTCTGTACTAACTGGCTTCTCATTCAGCACTCCACCATCTTGGCTGCCTCTCCTCTGCTCCACTTGGCCTTACTCTGCTCTCTGCTCTCTAATGCTAATCTCAGGAACCAAGAGAGCAAGCTCCTGGTCTGCCCCACTTTATAGTACAGAGATCAAAACCTTTAATCCAATTTACAAAATAGGGAAGTCTCTGATACAAAGTCACTTATCTGAGGCATGATGGGATTTCACCACCCCACATCAAAAAGTGTGGGAAAGGCTTAGTCCTAAAACCAAGCCCCAGGTTACAAGGATCCTGCCTCCTCACAGCCCGCCCCCAACACACATTAATATCACCTGAGTGATGGGCTTCCATGTGGGCAGTGCCATCTTTAACAAAGTGAGCATAATATATTTTATCTGCCCAACACAGAACCATTCCCTGCTGATGACTTCTCTGTTATAAAGAAATCACTTGATTCTGAAAAGTAGAACTTGTGGTTGTGGTTGTGGTTGTAATGAAATTCACAATGTGGGCAGGATCTTGCATGTAGACACTCTGACTGGAGCTATTGTCTTAGCAATTATCAGGCTAGTAGCAGGATTTATTATTAGAGGTATACTTAAGTTTGAGCAGTGTGAAAATACACTTTCAGGACTTGTTTCAGAAATAAAAACAGATTTACGATTATCCACAGGAACCTCTGCTCCAAAGTGCTTCTGTTTGAAATCTAGAACTGAAGAAGATGATGGTGAAAACTTTTTAACCCCAATTCTTATTTTTATTTGTACTAGAAGTTGGGGACATCCACATTCAAAATTAGAGTTCTGGTAAAAGTGTAACTTGCTTAAAACAGAGACTTTTTTTTTCTTCTTACAGAAACTCAGCTAAAGATACAGATCTTGAAATATTTTTCTGTATTTTAAGAAAGCCATAAAGGTTAATTGTCTCATCAAACTTAATATTCTTAGTTCCAAATATTTTGAAAGGGGCCTCCTTCTCCAAACATTTTTTCTTAAAGATTTCTTCATTAATCACTATAGAAGTTCCATTTTTATCCCACTAAATAGACTTAGATTGATTGCTTTGAACTATATATTTTCCACAGTTTTCTGGGAAATGTCATAGCAAGATACTCATTCTGTACTTTTGGTTCGAAGGTACAAACTGTGTAATGTTGTCTTCTTATTAAGAGTCCATCACATAAAGCCTGAAAGGCATTTTTTTCAATCAAGGACCTCAAGAATAAATCAGAGTATACATCATCACACAAAGCAGTATTAATGGCAGTTTCTGAATCAGTAAATTCATTTTGAGAAGAATCCTCTTGAGTTCCTGAAGAAACATGTGTCATCTCACATCAATTCTTCTGTGGCTGCTGTTCAGATCTCACTATTTTGAATATGGAAGCTTCTAAGAACAATCATATCATCACAATGTTTGTCAAATTGAGAAGTTGTGACATCACATACAGAATAGTTTCCTAGCAATAAGAAGTAACATTCATCCAGGGTTTTATTCTTACTCTAAAATGTTTCATCAGTTAAATAATATATAGGCCAGATGCATTCAAAATCCTCAAGAATAAAAGCTGCAAATTTTTATAGGTATAGAAATTTTTTTAGGGATCTGAATAAATCACCTCTTATTTTCTTATCCTTTTATCATTTTTTGGATCATTTTATTCTCATTTTTTCTTCATTTTTATTAATTTTAATTTATTGTGGTAACATGGATTCAAGTGTTTTACTCAATATTACTCTCCCTCACTTCCCATCCTTATATCCCCCATTATACACCTTTGGCCATTTTTTTCCAGCTCCTTATTTTCTTCCCTCTCAGATTTCCAGATCTGTTATCTGTATCTATGTGATGTGTTATTTAATTTCACTAATTCCTTTACCTTCTCTGATCTAATCTGAATTCTCTTCCATCTGACAGCTGTTCTTCTGTTCCATATCACTGTGCTTCTACCTCTATTTTATTCTAATCACAAAAGTTCCCTGCTGGGCTCAGCAATTAAACAGCAGGGAAATTAATACTTTTATGTGGCTCACCTTCTTAGGGAATATTAAAATTCAAGCAACCAGCAGATGCTGAGGGATTAAGCCCCGGAGGAGGAGCCACATTCAATATACCAACCTCAGCTGCCCTACCCCAACAAGCTTGCAAACCGCACACAGAAAATGTGGGAAAATAGAGAAATTTAATCCAAATGAATCAACAAGAGAAATCCCCAGAAAAAGAATTCAATGAGAGGGAAGTAACCAAATTACTGGATGCAGTGTTTAAAATAATGATTGTTAGGATGCTTAAGGATTATAGAGCTACAATAGATGGACATAATGAACACCTAAATTAAGAAATCGCAAGCACCAAAAGGGAAATTAAAATAATAAAAAAGAATCAATTAGAACTGATAATTACAATATCCGTAATGAAGACTACACTAGAAGGACTCAACAGCAGGCTTGATGAAGGAGAGGATTGAATCAGCAACTTAGAGGACAAGATAAATGAAAACACAGAAACAGAGTAGCAAAAGGAAAAAAGGCTCAAAAATATGAGAAAACTATAAGACAACTCTGTGACAATATGAAGAAAAATAACATTCGCATTATAGGGGATCCTGAAGGAGAAGAGAAAGAACAAGAGATAGAGAACGTGTTTGAACAAATCATAGCTGAAAATTTTCCTAAATTGATGAAGAAAAAAGTTGCACAAGTTCAAGAGCACAAAGAGTCCCTGTAAAAAGGAACCCTGAGAGGCCTACATCAAGACACATCATAATTAAAATACCAAAGTTAAGAGATAAAGAAAAAGTACTAACAGCTTTAAAAGAAAAGAAGTCAATTACTTATACAGGAATCTTCATAAGGATGACATCTGACTTTTTAACAGAAACACTTGAGGCTGGAAGAGAATGGCAGGAAATATTCAAAGTAATGCAAAACAAGAGCCTACAACCAAGACTTCTTTATCCAGCAAAGCTATCGTTTAAAATTGAAGGAGAAATAAAAGCTTCCCAGACAAAAAAAACTCAAGGAATTCATTACAACCAAACCAGTACTGCCTCATGGTATTTTTTTTAAGAACAGGATTTTTAATTTCAGTGAGGTCCAGTTTATTAATTCGTTCTTTTATGGATTGTTCTGTTGTCATATCTTAGAAATCTTTACCTAATTCAAGGTCACGAAAGTTTCTTCCTAACAGTTTTATAGTTTTATGATTTATATTTTTATATCTCTGGTCTACCTTATTAAATTTTGTAAATGACATGGAGTATAAATCTGGATTAGTTTTTATACATATAGATTTCCAGTTGTTCCAGTACCATGTATAGAAGCCAAAATGTTTGAACGTTTTTTCATGTATAGCTAGTTTAATAGAAAATTAAAAATAAAGAAACAAACCAGGTAAATGCATGTAATGAGGGGGAGTCAAAATTTAAGTACTTTGTAAAAATACCATTGTGTCATTCTTGTGTAGCAGTTCTGTTCACCTCTGGTTCATCCATGGCCCATTAGATTCTTTTGGCTAAGATCCTTGTATATTCTCTACTGCCCCTCCCAGCTCGCCTTGAACTCTGATCTTTGTCTTGTGAAATGGTTGGATATTGTGCACTGTTTTTTGGAAGCTTTCTGCCTAGGATTTTAGTTTCTCATCCTGTATAAGCTCAGAATCATCACATTTCCTGAGAGTACAATGGACCATGTGCTTGAGATCCCTCCAGCTCTCTCAAAAGCTGTCCTGGTTTCACAAAGCATACGTGAACTGTGGGATCTGCATGTGCAGCTAATGCCCAGAATCAGCCCATGCCCAGACTGAACTTGGCTGAGGAATTCTTTCTACTCCTGAGCTTCTTTTCTCTCCAGAGTCTTTTCCTTTTCGCTTCTCATCCTCTCATCAGCCATCAGTTATGCTAAAATGATGATTTTGGTATTTTTATCTGAATTTTCAAATTGTTCTCAGAGGCAGCTCTGCTCTGCTATGAACCTCTGAAATAAAGACAGAAGCAGAAGTTCTGGTATAACTTTCTTAAAGCAAATGAAAAAAAAGCCTCACCTATTAATTAAAAGAGAAATTGATACCTTTTGCAAGAAAAAAATCCCTGAAGTCTTAAACACCATATTAAATTTAAACATTATATTTCTTAGCACTGCTAAGTGTTTGGGAATATTAGAACTCTTATGCCCTGGCTGGTTGACTCAGTGGTAGAGTGTCAATCTGGCGTATGGATTCCTGGGTTTGATTCCTGGTCAGGGCACACAGGAGAAACAACCATCTGCTTCTCCACCCCTCTCCTTCCCCTTCTCTCTCTCTTACTATCTCTCTCTTCTCCTCCTGCAGCCATAGCTCAATTGGTTTGAGATAGTTGGCCTTGGGTGCTGAGGATGGCTCTGTGGCCTTCATTCTGGTGCTAAAAAATGGCTCAGTTGCTGAAAAACAAAGCAACAGCCCCAGATAGGCATAGCATTGCCCCTTAGTGGGCTTGCTGGGTAAATCCCAGTCAGATAGCATGGGGGAGGCTGTCTCTGCCCCCTCCCTCGCTAAAAAAGAAAGTCTCTTATATACTATAGACAAGAGTGCAGTGCAAATGCATATGTCATTTGGAGGGCAAATTTGTGTCAGATATAGAATTCAACAAATACACAAAATATTGTTGTAATAACAAAGGGAAAAAAAGAAAGAAAAGTAGAACCTAGCTGCCCATAACAGAATAGTGATTTTAAAAATCTTGTTACTTTTATATAATGAATGTAGCTATTCAAAGGAATTTGTTGATTTGAATATTCTGATATAAAAGAGCTTCAAAATCTATTATTTAACATATAACAGAATATTTTTAATTTCTCTTGGCAAATATATAAGTAAGCCAGTTATGGGTCATTTCTTCTGGGAAATAGTACTGGAGATCTAGGGTGGGAGAAATATTTTATTTTAACTGTATAACTTTAAACTACTTAAGTATTTATTCATCATTGCATTTATTAATAAAGACTACTATTAAAAGATGAATTGATAGTTTTATAGATAAAATATCTCTAAGTCTCTAATGATTTAAACTAGTTAAGAGAAAAAGGTAAAATAAAGAAAAGAACATAGAGTAAATTTTTGTTAAAAATTATTTAATACTGAGTGTTTCCTACCTATCAGCTATTTATTTAATGTGTCCAACCAACTACCTGCTCTTAACTTGGTGTGCCATTATCAGCACTGCCTACAAGAAAGAAAGAAGTTTGCAAAAATCACCCAAAAAAGGAATAGGTATAGAAATGTACATATTAACATCCCTGAGATATCTGAATGGATGAAAAGAGTTTCTGAAGCAGCTACTGGGAGCTCAGAGCACTGTCCCAAACAACTAAAACAACAGCTAAATAGCAGAAAACTTTTGTTCAAAGGTGGTTAGTGGAAAGCTACTGAAGCTACTCATCTCCTTCTATTTATAACCCTATCATATAAACTTTTAATGCTTTTTTCACTCATAAAAGATATGCAGGCCTGACCTGTGGTGGCGCAGTGGATAAAGCGTCGACCTGGAATGCTGAGGTCGCCGGTTCGAAACCCTGGCTTGCCTGGTCAAGGCACATATGGGAGTTGATGCTTCCAGCTCCTCCCCCCTTCTCTCTTTCTGTCTCTCTCTCTCTCTCTCTCCCTCTCTGTCTCTCTCTCCTCTCTAAAAATGAATAAATAAAATAAAATTAAATTAAAATTAAAAAAAAAGATATGCAGATAAGTCTAGAAATGTCACTATAGTTTCCAAATTATGTTTGACTAAGGCTTATCTTGTCAGTATGTTAAAATTTGAACTGTATGTATTTTGAAACAAAAGTTATATGTTGGAGTTTTTTTTACTTTGCTCATAGATCTGAATGTCCCTCTATGAATCTTGGTCCCTTTCCTGGGGTTTTTTCACAGCATGAGCACAACAGCACTAAATGCTGACTGACATATTCACTGCAAATTTCCAGGCTCTTGTGCCACTAGCATAAATTCAAGACAGCGCTATTTGGTGCCAGACTAAAGAATGGTGTACAAAAGAAACACTGAGCAACTAGGTAGAAGGAGGGGTCCACTGGGAGACTAGGGATAGAAGTCCTGAGATTTGATTAGGAGCAGACACTAATAACCTACCATGAATAATAAGGAAAAAAATAGGAGAGTACTTGAAAATTACCTTTAATATCAAATCTATATAAAGCACATTAGGAAGCAAGTAAGTGTTAAAAATATCCAGATTTATAGTCAGTGTCTTGGCTATGATTATGGTCTCTTGAAGTTACCTTTCTTTTCTTTGCATTTAAGTGTGAAAAGCTCATAAAATTAAATACAAAGGTCAATCCCCATTACCTGTCAACCAACTTCAACAATTGGCAATGTTCTTTTATTTCTGCCTCCCAAAAGCCTATTTGTTGCTGGATATTTAGTTATTTTTATAGCTTTATTGAGGCATCATTTGCATGCCATAAAATTTACCTTTTTTTTTTTTTTTTGTCTCTGAAGTTCCACCATGAGCAATTCATCTTTCTGAAATAAAATTTTTTTTTACCTATTTTGTTATCACTTTTAGTAAATTTATGGAATTGTGCAACCATTTTAACAATTTCATTTTAAAATCTTTTCACTATCTCCAAAAGTTCTTTTGTATTTGCTCATAGTCAATCCCCAGACCTAGAAAAAGACAGATCTGCTTTCTGTCTCTGTAGATTTGCTTTTGTGGACATTTCATAGAAATTAGATTTTAAAAATAAGTAGTCTTTTGCAGAATGAAACTCAACTACAGTTTGTCCCTTTGTACCAAAATTAATTCAAAATGGATCAAAGACCTAAATATAAAGCCTGAAACAATAAATTACATAGAAGAAAACATAGGTACTAAACTCATGGACCTTGGCCATAAAAAGCATTTTATGAATTTGACTCCAAAGGCAAGGGAAGTGAAGGCAAAGATAAATGAATGGGACTACATCAGACTAAGAAGCTTTGCACAGCAAGAGAAACTGACAACAAAACAAACAGACAGCCAACTAAATGGGAGATGATATTTTCAAACAACAGCACAGATAAGGGCCTAATATCCAAAATATACAAAGAACTCACAAAACTCAACAAAAAAGAAACAAACACTCCAATTAAAAAAATGGGAAGTGGACCTGAACAGATACTTCTCCCAGGAAGAAATACAAATGGCCAACAGATATAGGAAAAGATGTTCATCTTCATTAGCTATTAGAGAAATGCAAATCAAAACTACAATGAGATACCACCTCACGCCTGTTAGATTAGCTATTATCAACAAGACAGGTAATAAGTGCTGGAGAGGCTGTAGAGAAAAAGGAACCCTCATCCACTGCTGGTGGGAATGTAAAGTAGTACAACCACTATGGAAGAAAGTATGGTGGTTCCTCAACAACTTAATAATAGAACTACCATTTGACCCAGCAATCCCTCTACTGGGTATATACCCCCAAAACTCAAAAACATTGGTACATAGAGACACATAAAGTCCCATGTTCATTGCAGCATTGTTCACAGTGGCCAAGACATGAAAACAACCAAAAAGCCCTTTATAGATGATTGGATAAAGAAGATGTGGTACATATATACTATGGAATACTACTCAGCCATAAGAAATGATGACATAAAATCATTTACAGCAACATGGATGAAGCTTGATAACATTATACTGAGTGAAATAAGTAAATCAGAAAAAACTAAGAACTGTATGATTCCATACATAGGTGGGACACAAAATTGAGACTCATGAACATAGATAAGAATATGGTGGTTACAAGGGGAAGGGGGAGGGAGGAGAAGGAGGGGATGAGGAAGGGGAAGAGCATAAAGGAAACCAAATAAGAGGTGATGGAGGACAATTTGACTTTGGGTGATGGGTATATTACATAATCAAATGTCAAAATGAACTGGAGATGTTTTCTCTCAATCTATGTACTATACTTGATCAATGTCACCCCATTAAAATTGTCTAAATAAAATTTTAAAAAAGTAGGCTTTTGCATATCTCAGTTAATTTTATTTTTTATTTTTAAAAGATTTTACTTACTGATTTTACAAAAGCCAGGGAGGGAAAAGTATCATTGCTACAATTTATTTGTTCATTGCTTGCTTGTTTCTTGTCCATATGCCTTGAACAGGCAAGCCCAGCATTCCCAGTTGATGCTCTATCCACTGCATCTCCACAGGCCAGGCTGTTCTAGTTAATTTTAACCTAATCCTGCTTAGCCTAACTCTTTTACAGTGTAACTTTAAAAATGGCACTTTACAACATGACGTTGACCTAACAAAGATATATGGCAGGACAGTTAAGCAAAATAACTCTTCAAATCATTTTCCTATAAAGTAGTGTTTCAATGCAAGGAAAGAAAAAGAACATGGTAGAGAAAATTTAATCAGTAATAGAGTAAAACAAAGCTCAAAGTGTTGCCAGGACGGTGATACACAATAAAAATGGGAGCAGAAACATGGCCAGAACGTTCTCTTTATCCTACTCTGTTTGATCTGGTGTTAAAAAGACTAGTTCTGAATCAGTTGAATGAAATTTAAAGGCAAGATAGAGGATGGTATTTAACCACGTGACAAAAACCAGGCTAATATTTTGACTCTTTCTAAGTGAGAGAGAGGACAGTCCATTAAGAGAGCAGTCATGGTGGACGAGCATCATTTACTTGACAGCATGAAGGCTGTTGTATTCCAATCCTCTGCTTTCCATTGGTTTTAGGACAAAGGCTGTCCTGAATTGAATAACTGAGTCTGGACAGGATGAGAATAAAATGATTGGGAGCTGAAAAATAGAATGAAGATGGGGAGGGTAAAGAAGATCACTGGAGGCAGTACTTAAAGATTTTTATATATTTCTATTGGTATTCATAAAGCATGGCTAGATGGACAAAAGGTATAGCAAGAGGTAGGCAACATGGTAGCATATATATGGACATTGCATTTATGTGGGGTATTTATATGGTGTGAAATATTTATAAATAATGAATAGACCCTGGCCGGTTGGCTCAGTGGTAGAGCGTTGGCCTGGCTTGCAGAAGTCCTAGGTTCGATTCCCGGCCAGGGCACACAGGAGAAGCGCCCATCTGCTTCTCCACCCCTCCCCCTCTCCTTCCTCTCTGTCTCTCTCTTCCCCTCCCGCAGCCGAGGCTCCATTGGAGCAAAGATGCCCCGGGCGCTGAGGATGCCTCCTTGGCCTCTGCCCCAGGCGCTAGAATGGCTTTGGTCGCGACAGAGTGACGCCCCGGAGGGGCAGAGCATCGCCCCCTGGTGGGCGTGCCGGGTAGATCCCGGTCGGGCATATGCGGGAGTCTGTCTGACTGTCTCTCCCCGTTTCCAGCTTCAGAAAAATACAAATAATAATAATAATAATAATAATAATGAATAAAGCCACATCATTTTAATATCCTTTGAGGAGTAGATCTAGGTCATTGAATATAAAGGTGTTTCTACTTTCTTCCAATATGTAGATTATCAGAAAGTTCTAAAACTCCAACTCATCTCTGATTCAGTGACAGTCACTAGGACCCAATAACAGTTATAGTTCTAAATAGAGTTTGAGCCACCTTATTATTCTCTCTAATGAGTCTTGTTTTCTACTGAATTTGACAGCATGACACAGGAATGAAAAAGCAAACAGGTTGAGCTCTGGGGTCTAATCTGAACAACACTGAAAGGGAAATATCATCAATTTTATATAGTTCTCTCACTGTTGAAGGAAGACATGTGCTCTTTGGGGAATTCAAGAAATAGTACATTGCTGGTGTTGTCTTTGAATTCGCCAGTGGCATTTTCATGACTATCTCTCTTTAAATAAATAGAATTATTAATATGAATCATGGCAAATGGAGAGATGCCAAAATATCTAGTCAATTCACCTAAAAATATAGTCATATTGATTACCTCAATCCACAAAGATATTTTCTGATGATTAACTAAATTGGTTTAATCAATATAACTCAACATATGAATGAAAAAGAATAAAAGGAAAAGAAAGAGGGACTAATTAAGATGATTATGATTATTGTATCAATAAATGCATCAGTTTTTGTTGTTTTTTTAGATTTTATTTATTCATTTTCAGAGAAAGAGAGAGAGAAGGGGGAGGAGCAGAAAGCATCAACTCCCATATGTGCCTTGACTAGGCAAGCCCAAGGTTTTGAACTGGCGACATTCTAGGTCAATGAATGCATCAGTTTTGATGGATGCAATAGATTTATCAAAATCATTTTATACTTCACCTTCTTCATAGCAACAGCTGAATCTCTAAAAGCTACTTGTCAAATATCCAGAAGGATATTTTAATCATAATTATGAATTCAGAAGTAAAAAGGGATGAATCAAACACACACAGCAAATACAGGAGCCACTGATGCAATATGATTGTACTAAAAGAGAAGCAAGTGTTCCTTATTTATGAAAGTTTGTGGAAGCAATTAAATAACAAAGCATTCCTGCTAAGCCTTCCTAAACAAGCTTGGAAGGTAGGAATGTTTTCTAACTTTCCAAAAATCTTGATAAATTTATGCTCCAAAATGTTTTATAATCTATGTGCAGCATGTGACCACTACCTAAGCACTGGCATATACAACAAATGCTAAAAGTCCATTTCTGAGTGTTCAGACTTGTTATATTCAGCCGGTAGTAGTTGGAAGGTATAGTTTAACCTCTGTATTAATCCTTATTTATATCATGAAATGCAAAATTAAAATTTAGATAAACTTTCTGCTAAACATTTTTAAATTATTGGTTTATCTGAGCCTTATAACAACCCCAAGAATTAGGTAGGGCAAGGAATACTTTTATTACAAATGGGAGAGTTATGACTAGGATTTCTTTAGAAAAACATTATATTTGTCTTATGAGAAGTTTTGAAATGCACTGGAATATAATGGTGGCTAATCTTTCCTTGAGAAGAGAAGATATTTGTTGTATTTCTTAACTTTCTATCTTGAAAAAAGTAATTATTTTAAATAATTATTGAACATGTAGAATTGTCACTATGTTTGACAACATATATATTTTATTTCCTGTATTAACGACATTCAGTAAACCTTTGTGGGGCTACAAATATATCCCAACACTGAAATTAGGATATTATGTAGAGCCAATAAAAATGTGCTTTGTTGCTGAGAGTGGGTGGAGCACCTCTCCACACATCCATTTCCCCAGTTTCTGTGTTCATTGCAGTGAAGCATATATATAAAAAATAAGCATTCTTACCAACAAGACAGGTAATAACAAGTATTGGAGAAGCTGTGGAGAAAAAGGAACCCTCATTTACTGCTGGTGGGAATGCAAATTAGTACAACCATTATGGAAGAAAGTATGGTGGTTCCTCAAAAAATTAAGAATAGAATTACCATATGACCCAGCAATCCTCCCCTACTGAGTATCTATCCCTAAAACTTGAAAACATTAGTATGTGAAGATACATGCATCCCCATATTCATTGCAGCATTATTCACAGTGGCAAAGACATGGAAAAGGCCCCTTGATAGAGGATTGAATAAAGAAAATGTGGTACATATATACATACAATGGAATACTACTCAACCATAAGAAATTATAGCATAGTGACATTTACAACAATGTGGATGGACCTTAAGAATATTATACCAAGTGAAATAAGTAAATCAGAAAAAAGCTAAGATTTCACACATAGGTAGGATATAAAACTGAGACTCATGGATATAGATAAAAGTGAAGGGGTTACCAGGGAGAGGGGGATGAGGATGTGAGGGGAGGAAAGGTGTAAAGAGGGAAAAATATAAGGTGAAGAAAATGATTTGACTTTGTGAGATGGGTACACAACATAATCAACAGTTCTAACGCTATAGAAATGTTTAACCTGAAATCTATGTACTCTTATAGATCAATGTCACCATGTTAAAGTTAATTTTCTAAATAAAATTTTTTTAAAAATAAAAGCAATCCAAGGTAACAAACCTTTGTACTTTTCTACCTCTAATTTTTAACTAAATTACTTGAAATTTTTTGAGAAGCATAGCCGAGAGGTGAGTACAAATTGTAATAAAAGCAAAAACAAAAAAAATATATAATAAATCTGATAGAAAGTGTTCTGCTCATTTAGAAAATGTAGATTCTGTTCATATAAATAATGACTAATATACCAAAGGTTGGAATATCCTCTGGAGTTTTCAACAGGTTTGAAATTATATACTATGAACTTCTTGGGCTTACAACTGGCTAAACTCTTCCTCATCTTTTGTGATAGTTCAGCACTCACAGAAGCATGCATCTATACACTACACACACACTCACACTCACACACACTCCAGAGATCTGTGCATTTCCAAAATCTTCAGCCTGTAAGCCTCTCTTTCAATGCACCTGTTCTGATGTGTCTTTATGTATTTATAAAAAGCACAAAGCAGAACACAGTCTAACACATCAAAGAACTGCAATTTATTTCATTTTCATTTCTTCTTGTCTTTTTTCTATATAATCACTGATAATAACTTCATCTTCCCATGAACCACATACAGTGTGCTGGTATATGATTTTTAGCCAATTATAGTTATATTTCAATGCTTCTTACCAAAAATCTAAGACCACTTGTTTATGCTGAGAAGAGAATATACAAAATATGTTACAAAAAAAAAGTTATTTAAGAGATTTAGATGAGACAAAGAATTTCCATATTTCTGATATCTCTCCTCTGCCTACTGACACATAGACATGTATACTCTCTTGGGCTCCCCAAAGTCTAAATAAAAAACACACCATTCAAAGTCTAGAAGGCATAGAAGCTATATATTTTGGCACAATTTCTATAAGTCTCTACTATCAAGAAAAATTTGAATAAAAAGAACGATAGAAATCTCTGCAGTGATCAGTTTAAGCCTCTGAATATTGTAGGATAGAACGCTTCAACTCCAGCCACACAAATGAGCTTTACTTTAATTTTACAATAGGATGCATTTCTGTAGTTGTTTTATAGATTTTTAAAATTTTGTTATAACTTAATGAAGTATAAGTGGCATATAATAAACTGTATATATTTTAATAGTACAATTTGGAAAGTTTGGACATCTGTCTACTCCTGTGACATTGTGACCATCATCATAATAGCAAACATTTCATCAGCCTCAAATTTTCCTTGTGCTTCTTATATAATCTCAGTTTCTATTTTTACCCTATCCAGACTTTTTACCACACTAGTTTAGTTTGCAACTTTATGGACTTTTAGACTCTCTTTCTCCATGTTAGCATCTAACCCTTTCATAACTTGTTTTTATATTCCCCAAATTAGTTTGATTTTTCAGATTTAGCAACAGATTTGCAATTTACTCAAAATATCATTTTTTTTTTTGCATTATATCTTGCTTTTTGGGTTTTGGAGTATCTATTGAACAATTCTTTAATGTCCGTAAGTGAAGTCTTTTATTCTTTTGTAGGCCGTCTTTTATTATTTGTTATTGTTGGGTATCTCTGAAGATTTTTTGTTTTGTTTTGTTCTGAATTGGTTTTACTGTTCTAGAGTTAAAGTACAGTATGTTGAAGAATGATATGTATATCAAGTATTGGGTAAATTTTAGTCTGAGTATTCATTCACTTTTTACTTGTTATAAGTATATTGAAAAAGAATTGATTATATATATATATATTGATTTTCATATCTATATACTTTCTATATTTTCTAATTCTAAGTCTTTGTATGTATATTGTCTTAGACCTTCTCTCTACATTACCCACACAACTTTATGTACATACATACATAACCACAGAAAATCTATAGCAATCTTTATGCTTAAAAATATAAATTTTATAAAATATCTCTGGAGAGTAGTAAAAGACAAGGATAAACTTCATATTATTACATAGATTCAACTTATTCTGGAGTCTTAGCTAGTATATCAAGGAAAACAATAACAAAAGGTACAAAATTTGGAAATTATTAGACATTAGTATTTAATTTTCTTATTTCCTGAAACACTTTTAAGAAAGGAAGTTGAAAAATTATTTTTCTCAAACTCTTTGGGAAAAAATACTGAAGGATTTCTTTACTGATTTTTAGCAACATTTGAGAAGAGACATTTGTAACAGAAAGAGAAACTGTCATAGGTTCAGTGACTTGAACAGTGGGTTCTGAATGGGACTTGAATTCAGTATGTTAAAATAGTTTCAACAAAGTGTGTATGTATGTTTACCTCAATTATGAATATATAATCACAAATTCAAAGTTGACTACATCTCATATGGCTGTTACATTATTTTATTCTCTTGTTATTTGAAAAGAGGTTGAAAGTACAAGGTACTGGGTTGACAGCTTTTGTTCTTGTATTGTTTTATTATTTCTATAAATTGGCAGGACAAAATGACACTGCTTTTAATGTGTTCAGCTGTCAGTGGGAAAGTGTAAGACTTGAACATTTTTCACTCTTTAAAAAGAAGTCGAGAGGATTTAGTCTATGTATATATTTTAACAAACTGGATTCTTTAAATAAATGATTAATAACATAATGATTTTCAGTCATGTGACAGATACTGGGTAATGTCTTGCAGATCTACTGAAGGTTATTCAGGTCTCACAATCCAGCAGAGGGTACTGGAATTTAAGAAAATCCACCACCTTAATAGAATAAAGTTCTTGTTACACTTTTGTAAAAAGTTAACTTTGTAGGAAATGTAGTATAGATTTAATAATTGTTCATCAGATGTCTCTAATATTTGAGGCTATAAAACAAATAAAATAAAAAATTACCTTTTAGCCTGACCAGGCAGTGGCGCAGTGGCTAGACTCTAGAGCAGGGGTCTCAAACTCAACTCAGCATGTGGGCCGCAGAGCAAGATCACAGCCGTTCGGCGGGCCGCACTAGGTCTACAAAAGGCAACTGTTACGCAACACTTTTCTCACTGCAGTTGAAAACAAAAAAAAAATCAGTACAACAAGCACAATCGTACATGCAGTTTACTCAGTGTTACAAAACGACCAGAAACTGTAGTTCGCATCACAACTGCTGTTAACTAAGCTAATATCTAGCTAGGATGCTAGAGAAATGAAAAATACAAGTAGGCCCCTAGGCTTACTTAATTTTATCCAAAATATTTTGAACTTCATGGATTAGTCTGCGGGCCGCATAAAATTGTTCGGCGGGCCGCATGCGGCCCGTGGGCCGCGAGTTTGAGACCCCTGCTCTAGAGCATCGTACTGGGACACGGAGGACCCAGGTTCGAAGCCTCAAGGTCACCAGCTTGAACATGGACTCATCTGGTTTGAGCAAGGCTCACCAGCTTGACCCAAGGTCGCTGGCTTGAGCAAGGGGTCACTCGGTCTGCTGTAGCCTCCAGGTCAGGGCACATATGGGAGAGTAATCAATGAACAACTAGGGTGCCACAATGAAGAGTTGATGCTTCTCATCTCTCTCCCTTCCTGTCTGTCTGTCCCTATCTGTCCCTCTCTCTGTCTCCCTCTGTCTCTGTCACAAAAACAACAACAAAAAAAATTACCTTTCATAGAATTTTCGCAGAACAATTGAGCGGCTCACAGCCTTCTTTTTTTCTTCTGCAAAATCACTTTGTTCTGCATAATTTTATCCTTTCATATGTAGATGTATTGATTGGTTATTTTTACCAAATATTCCAATATTCATCATTCCTCACATCAAGAAATATTACAATAAATATGTGTTTATATATATTTATTTTCTTTGACAAGTATATAACTACAATAAATTCTTAGATATAAAATTGGTGGGACAAAAAAATCTATGTGTTCTTTTTATTTTGATAGTGTCATTGTCCCCTATCTTTTGTTTTGCAAGAGAAGGAGCCTCCTGAATTGAACAGTGGTTTTCCTCTCTGAGTCTTTCCTTTGTACAGCATTCTTGCTCTGTGTTCTGCTTCTCTTTCCCTCTTTTAGTGCTGTCTCAGCTCTGAGACGTCACCATCTTATATCATATCTATCTCCACTGCTGGTGCCCCCTCCAACTCCAGTTCCCTCTGGAATGGACTGCAACCACATTCACTAGCGCAGTGAATAGATGAGGTGAGAAATGTCTCTTCTCCCATGTTGATCCTGTCATGTTTTCTTCTTTTGAGTGACCTGCCAGACCATGCAAACATAAATGAATTCTTTTTATTGATGGTTATGAGTCATTTTTTAAAAACTTGACTTGCAGTATACAAGGGGAGATGCTCAATCTGATATTCTTAGATTTGTCCTTCAGTTTTTGTTTCTCAGTCCAAAGTTTAACCCACAGTTTTATTTTTAAAAATTCATTCATAATCACAAGAAGAGATCCATTTACTTAGATATGTTTTTATCCTGCCTTATCCATTGGCACTACCCCAAGTCTGAGTTATTATTTATGGACCAGCTCCTCCTGGACCCTCATGAAGAGATGGGGCATGATACTCAGTGCCTGACAATTCCCAGGGGCCATAAAGGAAAGGGAATACAGGCCCTGTGGTCAATGATGATATGAACCTTCTCTCTACATTTCCTTTTTAATCCTTCATCCATAGAATGACAACATGTAGAAATATTAATTTAGAATCAGTATGATTGGCCCTGGCCAGTTGGCTCAGTGCTAGAGCGTCAGCCTGGCGTGTGGGAGTCCCGGGTTCTATCCCCGGCCAGGGCACACAGGAGAAGCATCCATCTGCTTCTCCACCCCTCCCCCTCTCCTTCCTCTCTGTCTCTCTCTTCCCCTCCCGCAGCCAGGGCTCCATTGGAGCAGAGATGGCCCGGGCGCTGAGGATGGCTCTGTGGCCTCTGCCTCAGGCACTAGAGTGGCTCTAGTTGCAATGGAGCAACACCCCAGATGGGCAGAGCATCACCCCCTGGTGAGCGTGCCGGGTGGATCCCAGTCGGGCGCGTGTGGGAGTCGGACTGACTGCCTCCCTGTTTCCAACTTAATAAAAACACACACACAAAAAAAATAGAATCAGTGTGATCTGTGGATTAGAACAATGGGTAAAACAAATTGGAAAGGTTGGCAGAGAAGTAATTGCAGTGGTCAAGATGTCAGATGATAGGATCGGAGAATGAATTAAGGCTGTGATGGTAGGTCTGTGGAAGTATGAATGGGCATGAATCGAAAGAAAGGTGAATAACAAGAATTTAGAGACATAAGTAAAAAAAAGGGAAAATGAATCCCTAAAACTTATCTAGGTACCTTACTGGATCCAGGCTGAGAAGGCCTGAATTAAAGTAAAAATGTCCCAGTAGAGCCCAAGCTCTACATCAATCAGGCATCCCTGTTTCAACTTCCTCATGCAGTGGGACACTCCTGCTTATCAGCAGGACTGGCAGCCTCTTCAACACTACTCTTGAGGTGGCTCTGAGGGTGCTACTGTTAAGTGCCACCGGAGGAAAGACACGACCGACACACAAATTAGTTGCAGTAATCACACAGGTGATTTATTACTCACAAATCCTTTTGGTGTGCCTGGGTACAGCTTAAAGGGGGCCCCGTTGGCGTGCTCCTCTCTGCTGTCTTTGGTCAGAGCTCAGAGCGGCGTGGAGACAGTCCACATCAACCACATCAACGTTGGAGTCTAGGCGACTACAGCAGCAGGGGCCCCTCAGTTTTAGTATCTTTTCTGGTCAACGCCTTCTAACAGGTGTCAATCTACAGGATTATCACCTCAAACCACCTTTTTGAGAGTTCCTTGCAGGGAATCCCCTCTATGTCAATCTACTGAAATGTTTACATCAAACCACTTTTTAAGATGTTCTTATTTACATTAACTTACAAAGTTAGTGTAAATAACACCAAGCCACTTCTTAACTAGGTATAACTTCACACACATACTAACTGAACCCTGCTTGTAAGTCAGAGTCTGTTTATCACATTACAGAGTTATGGCACCAAGCCACTATATTAATTCCTATCCAAATGGCATAACTTTATTTACTTTTAATGATTATTTTTAATATCATTTTAATTACTTTTATATATCTTCCATATTTTTATATTTCTATTTATTTAATTACTATAACCTTATATTACTACAACAAAAAAGTTCTTGAGGAATGTAGAATTTATCACTAGCCAAGTCCAAAACCTTACACAGGCACTTGATGGATAGCTGTGGAATCAATTAAATAGAGTCTCTCTAAACTGAAAAAAATGGTAATTATGTGGAGGGTAAATGCAAAGAGACCAGTATTCTCTATTATGAGAAAAAAATGTTATCTTCTTTAAATAATCCATTCATTTGCTCACTCATTTACTTTACAAACTTGTCTTGAGTGCCTACTATGTGCCCAGGCATCTTGTGAAGTACTGGGCATACTGGGAGAATAAGATGATGTCAGTCCTTGAATTGTTCAGGAGTTTCCAAAGGAAAAGACTGATATTGAAGAGTAGATTGTAATTATAAGTGTCACAAAAGTGAAGAAGGCAGAGGAGACGGAGAGAAAGGAGAAAACAGCAGAGAAGACTCTGGGAGTAAATTACAGTAAAATCAACCTGGATAGGAGAGAGGATGGAAGACAGTGAGTCAGACTCCCACATGCGCCCCAACCAGAATCCTCCTGGCAACCCCATCTTGGGCCAATGCTCAAGTACCAAGCTATTTTTAGAGCCTGAGACTGATATGCCCCAAGTGTAACTGAGCTATCCTCAGTGCCAGGGTGCACACTTGAACCAATTGAGCCACTAGCTGCAGGAAGAGAAGAGGGAAAGAAAGGGGAGAGGGAGATGGGGAGAAGCAGATGTTTGCTTTTCCTGTGTGCCCTGACTAGAAATCAAACCTGACATGTCCATACATCAGGCCGACACTTTATCCACTGTGCCACTGGCCAAGGCTCAACCTGGAATTTCTAACAAATAGAATTAGAAAGTAAATCTCAAAATGCAGACATTTAGGAGGAAGTGGACCAAGCTGTTTTATTTACCCTCTGATTTGTTTACCCTCTGATTTGTTTAGTTAATTAGCAAGAGTCCCAGCAGTATATCTGGCTTGAATCTAATTATTCTGAGAATGTCATCATTTCCAGCAAAATAATTTAAATTTTTTTATTCACTGAGCAACTAATGAAGCCTTGTTTTTCTCAAATTGTAAATGTGAAAAGTGTTACAAATTGATTTCAAGAATATTCAAGGTTCTTTTGTAATAAACAACATAAATTATCTTTCACTAACTTAAGAACAAACATAATTGACCAACTAAACAAAAAGATAGGGGACATTGCTGGAGTATTTTAGTAAATATTTACCTTGAAGATATCAAAAAGGAATTTCAAGGCTATCTCTCTATTAGTGTTAACACGGGAGCTTGTAGACAGCAGCTGGTAGGCAGAGAAGCTAAAGCAGGGGAGATGGGTGGGGATGGGGCAGGTTGAGAGTATAAAGAAAGAAAAGCGGGAAACTTTCTATTTATTGTCTGAATGGGTGGATCCAGAAAGTATATGAGGCTGCCTAGAGGAAAACAATGCTATGAGCTGCCTCAAGCCAGTAGTACATAGGCCTATTTAAAACTCTATTTAAGAATGTGTTGCAGAGGGGAAAATTTAGTCTTTTTATTAATTTGCTCACTATAATTAATCTTAAAAATTGATGGTATAGATAGTAGTGAACATATTTCTACAGAATGAGGCATGATTATAAATATAACAACAAAAGCCCTACCTTGAGCATTGATTTTGTAATGCTAGAGACTACAAAGAATAGTTTATTGATGTTTCACTTTCTCTCTCTCTCTCTCTCTCTCTCTCTTTCACACACACACACACACACACACACACACACACACACACACACACACAGAGCCACTGGATTTTCTAAAGTCCTCTGAACAGTTGCATATGGATTTCTTCTGAAATTGCCATGTTCTCTAGCCTCACTGATGCTCTGTAAAGAAGCAGAGAACAGCCATGCCATGCTTTCATTTAGTTTTTTCTAAATTTGAAGTGTTTTGCCTAAAGATACAAAAATATGAAATTATATTTAGACAAAGTGTGAAGAAAATTCTAGTCCTGTAAGCTTTCTTAGCCTTTCATTTCAAAAGAAGAAAAAAATTCTAACTAAAAGGTACTATTTTCTTTTAATGTTTTATGGACATAAACACAAAAAGTAAATTTACTTGGTGTGCTAATTTGCAGAAATAAGACTTTTTCTGAAAGCTATTTATAATTTCCTGTTTACAAAGTCATTAAATGAAATTAAAAACAAAAGTTAAATGTAGAAGGTGTTAATGAAGATCAATGTTCATAATTTTAAAAAACATTAATGGAGTGCTTTGTTTTATATTAACAGTGATATCATGGGCTCAAATCCAATAAACACTACAATTACTTATAATGTGCAAACGCAGGAATAATCGTGCAGTTGAATAACATAGAACAGCATTAAGAAATAGAACCATGCTTATAATAGGGTATAATAGAATAGAAATGTGTTATTCAGTAGAACAGGAAGAAATGTGGAATATACAACATCAAAGTGTGGGAATACTGATTACTTATTTGAAAAAGTTTTACTTTTTATATTTTTTATTTTGTCAAAATAACTTTACACAGATCAAATTTGGGTTATTTTTAAGTGTATTGCTTTTGTTAAGTATTCATTCTTCCCCTTCCTGGTTTGGAAGAACAGTTGTACTGGGAAAGAGCAAAACTAGCTTTGGTTTAGGTTTTATTTTGGATGCATTAAAAAGCAGTCTATAAAACATTGTGTGTTTGAAGCTAATATCTTAAATGCATGACATTTTGTTATCTTTGCCAAGAGGCCAGGGAGTTTTTCTTAGCCTAAATTATAATAATTTGCAGATTAAGATAGTGTAAAAAAAGTGGAAAAATATTCCTCAAGATTGAACTTTCTCCTTTCTGTTTGAAATGACAACATAAAACAAGTAAAATTATTTCTTTTTTATTTTCCCTAAAATACGAACACCTCTCCATCTTTCCTTCCCTTCCTATTTCACTGAGAAACTAGAGGTTTTGGAATGGACCTCCTTCACTCTCCCAGGACATCCAACACCTCCAATATCCACCCCTATTCTCACTTTCCTTCACCCTTACCAAGTGTTTCCTCACACTGCCCCTCCATTTTTGCAATAATTTTACAGAAGCTATTATGCTTTAATTCTCTTATATCTCATTGTTTCCCATTAGTATTTTAAAATTCCCAAATCTCTCTTTTCTCTAAGACTCTTTTCTCCTTTCTATGTCCTTCTCTCTCTAATCACTGTGCTTCTCCCCAACACCCTGTTCAGTTCACCCCAATTTTCTGACCACTGTCATACTTAACTGTCTCATTCCTTGCTAAAGTTAGCTACAGCATCAACATCTCTAAATAAATAATATTTTAGTCTTTCTCTTAGCTGACCTATCAGAAGCAATTAACAGCACTGGCCATTGAATCTAGAGTAACTATTTGCACTAGACTTCCCTAACAATGCTCTTTATTTTACTCACATTTCTCATGCTATAATTTTTCTGTTGCTTTGCTGACTTTATTTCCTCTGCCAGTTTTTAAGTGTTGAAGTTCTTAAAACCTTAGATTAATTACATTCTAAACTTACTCTCTAGGGATCTTCTAGCTTTAACTACTATGTATATACAATTATTCCTAAATTTATATTAATAGTTCAGGCCCTTCTTTATTTAAATCTCAAACTTGCATGTTTAACTGTCTAAATAAGTACTTCTGAATTATGACTAAGTAAAATCACCAACTTCTATTGACAATCTGGTTTTCTTCTTAAGAAAGAAAAAAGAAAAAGGCCCATAACCTGGGAACTGTTCTGACAATTACAGTCTGGCCGCAGTGTTGTTAAAAAGCTGGCCCAGCACTCAAAGCGAGGCAAGTCATTCTCCTCTTGGACATAATCTCTTAGAACACCAACATCAGACAAAGTCACTCTGAGACCATGATAAAGTGAGAGAAAAAAGACCACTTTATATCTTTTTCTAAGCACCGACAAAAACAAAGTTACTATATAACTTACAAAATACCAAGCTTTCCCCGCCCCCCAGCTAATATAATTGTCCATGGCATCTCTCTTTCTTTTTTTTAATGTTTTATTGATTGATTGATTGATTTCAGAGAAAGAGAAAGAAACACTGACTTTGTTGTGCCACATATTTATGCCTTCATTGGTCGATTCCTGTATGTGCCCTGACTTGGGATTAAACTCATAATCTTGATGTACCGGGATGATGCTCTAACCAACTGAACTGCCCAGCCAGGGCCTGGCCAGTGAGTCTTTACCAATCACAACTTTAGCCTTGTTCTCACCGGCTCTCCTGATATATAAGGTTTATTAAGATACACTAACATAGAACTGTCCCCACTTTCTGCGTGTATTCAAACTGGAGTGAAACTGCTTTCTTGGGCCATCCTCAAAATGGCCCAACCTAAGCCAGTAGCTTGAATCGGTTCTTTCTAACAGCCTCTTACTGAGACGCCCCATGCTGTACATTCTCTCTTGCTGCATTCAGTAATAAGCCCAGTTTGTATAAGTACAGATGTTTTCCTGGTGATAGTGTATTCCTTCTTCATAGAAGGAATATTTATCCCAATAATAAATAAACATATAAGTATGTAAATAGTTGTTTTATGTCTTTCTCCCATTAAAATAAAAGGTCCTCCTGGGCAAGAACCATGTTGGTCTTTTTTACTGCTTCATCTGCTGTGCTCAGAACAGTACCTTCTGAATAGCAGGGTTCTTGTGTTGTGCTGTCTTAGTTATCTATCTCCTTTTATGCTATTAAGTATGATATATGTATATATATAATCTATATATACATATGTAGATATACATATATATAGGGCTCTAATAAATATCTTTAATTGTCAATGTTATGAAATTGATGGTTTGTTATTATTATATTCTTAATTATTGGATCAGTTAATCAGGCTTCTCTCTCTAATTAGCTATCAGATTTCCAAGAGCAGGTACTGTCTTAGGCTGCTTTTGATGCAAGGGTAGTTATTAACACCAGACTCAATTGGTTAGGTGTTTCTCGGAGCTTATGTAATTATTAAAAATGATTGTGCATCATTAATTTCATTAGTGTGAAGTTATTTAATTAGATTTGTAACCAGTCCAGGAGATGTTTTATTAAAAGCTAAAGAATACAAGTTAATTTTTGCTATCTCTAGCATATACCTATGACATTTTGATGGGAAACTCTTCCTAGTGTCAACTAGGAGACTGAATAGTCTGTGTATCTTATAGGAACAGCTCTTGCTAAGCAACCGATTCTTATTGTTAACAGATTATTGCCTATAATCCAAAGCTATTATTTTCCATTAAAACTATTTTCAATATTACCATAGTTTTTGAACTTTTCATAATTTATTACTATATAAGAAACTTATAGTGTAATTAGATATTTTCATTTTTCTCATTCATACATTTAGATAACAATATTTATGAATTTGACCACACTTCTCATTTAATTGTCCAGATGCAGACCCAGCCTTTCATTTCTTGTAAAGGAACTTAAAAGAAGGGGACATGTATATATATTTTTTCAAATTTATTGGGATGACATTAATAAAATTATATATGTTTGAGGTATACAGTTCTATCATGCATTATTTGTATATTATATTGTGTATTCACCATGCCAAGTCAAGTCTCTGAGGATACATGTATTGCTCTCTGTAATACTTTTAGTTAGCATTTGACCCAGGTCTAGCATATCTTTAATAAATGCTTTTTGAGTAATACACTTAAGTAGGATGGGAGGAATGACAAATACTTTCCAAGTACAGTGGTACCTTGAGATACAAGCAGACCAACATACAAATTTTTTAAGATACGAGCTGCGACTCAATCCATATTTTTGTTCGAGATCTGAGTGAAATTCCAAGATACTAGTTGTGATTCAGGAAGCTGCCACTAGTTGGCGCATTGGTACATGGGTCCAGTATTGGCAGCACAACACCAGCATCTTGTTCTTTCTCACATGTTACCGCAGAATTAAGTCGAATCTCATGCACTGTACTTGTTCTTGCATCATTTTTGCATTTTTTACTAACTTTCTTTGTGTGCTATCATGGGGCCAAAGAAAGTGAGTGTAAAGGACAGTGGTGAGAAGAGAATGATGTTGATAGAAGTAAAGCAAGAAATAGTAGAAAAACATGAGCATGGTGTATGAGTGATTGAACTGGCAAGGCTGTACGACCGTAATACATCTACAATTTGTACCATCCTTAAACAAAAGGATGCCATCAAAAGCACAAATCCAGTGAAAGAAACTATAATTTTGTCTCAATTAAGGACAAATATTCATGAAGAAATGGAGAAGCGTCTGCTGGTGTGGATGAAAGAGAAAGAGCTGGCAGGAGATACAGTGATGGAGACTGTGATATGTAAAAAGGAACATATTATTTACAGTGACTTGAAGAAGAAAGAACTATCAACCTCAAAAGAGGCAGCAGAAGATACATTTAAGGCAAGTCACAGCTGATTTGGAAATTTCAAAAAGAGAGCTGGCATCCACTCTGTAGTGAGGCATGGTGAAGCTGCGAGTGCTGACGTTAAGGCAGCTGAGGAGTACATCACATGTTTTGCTGCACTTATCACAAAGGAAGGCTACATCCCCCATCAAGTGTTCAACTGTGACAAAACAGGATTGTTTTGGTAAAAAATGCCTTGGAGGACTTTCATCACCGCAAAGGAGAAGAAGTTGCCAGGCCATAAACCCATGAAGGACCGTCTGACCCTTGCATTGTGTGCAAATGCTAGTGGTGACTGTAAAGTAAAGCCACTGCTATTGTATCATTCTGAAAATCCTTGAGCCTTTAAGACTCACAAGATTCTTAAAGAAAAACTGCTGGTTATGTGGCGCGCCAATGGTGGGGCATGGGTTATGTGGCAGTTTGGGGTTTTTTTTTTAATTTTTTTTTTAATTTTTTTCTTTTTATTCATTTTAGAGAGGGGGGAGAGAGAGAGAGAGAGAGAGAAAGAGAGAGAGAGAGAGTAGGGGGAGGAGCAGGAAGCATCAACTCCCATATGTACCTTGACCAGGCAAGCCTAGGGTTTCAAACCAGCGACCTCAGCATTCCAGGTCAACACTTTATCTACTGCACCTTCGCTGGTCAGGCCTAGGCAGATCCATTTTTAATTGTTTGCAGAAACTCCACACTGTTTTCCACAGTGGCTGCACCAGTCTGCATTCCTACCAACAGTGCAGGAGGGTTCCCTTTTCTCCATATCTTTGCCAGTACTTATAGTTTGTTGATTTGTTGATGATAGCCACTCTGGCAAGTATGAGGTAGTATCTCATTAGGGTTTTAATTTGCATCTCTCTGATGATACAGAACATTGAGCGTTTTTTATATGCCTATTGGCCACCACAGGTCAGGCATGTGGCAGTTTTTTATTGAATGGGTAAATGTTGTCTTTGGTCCTGCAGTAAAGAAATATCTTCAAGAAAATAAACTCCCAATGAAAGCATTACTAATCTTTGAAAATACTCCAGCCCACCCACCTGGCCTTGAAGATGACATTCTCAATGAGTTCAAATTTGTGAAAATTCTCTCCCTCCCACCCAACATGACTTCAATCTTGCAACTTATGGATCAGTAGGTCATTTCCAACTTTAAAAAGCTTTACACAAAGCACTTGTTCCGCTGCTCCTTTGAGGTGACTGAGAATACAAATCTAACCCTTCAAGAATTTTGGAAAGATCACTACAACATCATGATATGTTTATGCATTAACCTCTTGGCATGGCAAGAGGTTACAAGAAGAATGTTGAACTTGGCATAGAAAAAGTTATGGCCTGATGTTGTTGCAAACAGGGACTTCAAAGGATTCGAACCAGAGACCAAGACCAAGATAGAAGCGTTGGAGGAGATTGTGTCCCTTGGAAAGTTGATGGGTTTGGAGGTAGATGAGGGTGATGTAAATGAGCTTTTCAAGGAACATGAGGAGGAACTCTCAACTGAGGAGTTGAAGGAGCTACAGATGATGCAAAATATGGAGATTCTGCAAGAGATTAGTATTGAGGAGGAGGTAGAGTTAGAGGAATTGATTTCTACAAGTGAAATTAAAGACATGCTGGCAATGTGGGAGAAGCTTTCAAGTTTTATCGAAAAGAAACACCCAGAAAAAATTTCAACTGGTCCTGCTTCAGCACTTTTTAATAACACTTGTTTGTCACATTTCTGTAACATTTTAAAAGGCAGGCAAAAGCAAACCTGTTTTGATATATTTTTATTAAAAAGTCCTGCAAGTGAAAGTGCTGAAAGTGCAGCCAAAAAGGCAAAAACAGGTGATGATTAAATGAAAAATACGTAATGTTAAGCTTAGGTTAAGTTTAAAGTTAAGAAAGTGCATTTTTTTTACAATTAAGTTTTTGTGGTTTTATTTTAAGTAAAGAAAGAGCAGTTTTAGTTTTGTTTAAAGTAAAGAAAATGCAGTTTTAGTTTATATTTGGTGTTAAGAAAGTGCTGTTTTAGTTTATGTGTCTACAGTGCCTGCATCCCTTCCTCCCTCCCTCCTCCTCCACCATTCACCTCCATTAGCTGCACTCATCTATCTCCAAGGTAAGAATACAGTACTAAATAACACTTTTATTTCATATATTTTGATATGCATTGGTAAAGTATACATGTGTGTTTCTTAATTAAAACCATGTCTTTTTTCATAATTTAGGATGGTTTGGGGATGTTTCACAGGGCTGGAACAGGTGAAATCTATTTCAGTTATTTTAAATGGGAGAAATTTGTTTGATATATGAGTTGACTGACTTACAAGCTTGGTTACAGAACAAATTAAACTCGTATCTCAAAGTACCAATGTACTTATCATTATCAGCCAGCTACTTTGTCAGGTTGGAGAGAAAAGAGAAAATGTATTATTTGAGTTGTTGAGTATGGGTAAATAATTATGCAAACTAAAATTTATAGAATATTTTATTTCTAAGCATTTGAGGTCACCTCCTGACCACTCGTTAGCTGTTTCACAATCTTAAAATTAAAATTGAGGAATTTTTGTCCCTCTTTATAAACGGATGAATTTAGACAGAGGGAGGCTAAAAACTTTCAAGATGGTTACTCATCCAATTCGTTTGCTATATAAACTCAAATAATTCTAGAATAAAGTTCAAATACTCTGATCATTTGGATTGATGTGAAGAGAACTAAATCACCCTGTTGTTCAGCAGATGTATAGTGTTTGTGAATATAGGTAGCCTCAATCATATGTTAAGTGGGGTTCATGCTTTTCTCCTTCAATACCTTCCTACCAAATGTAGTTGTGGAAGCCAGTCTTATAATAAGCCTTCTGTCAAGTATACAGACCAGGGGTAGTCAACCTTTCTATACCTACCGCCCACTTTTGTATCTCTGTTAGTAGTAAAATTTTCTAACCACCCACTGTAGGGACCCGCCTTACCCTGAAGGTTGCATGAGAGGTTGCATAAGGAACAAGGAACTTAGAGCTGACCCAGCCCCCAAATCCTGTTTAGCTAGATTTGTAACAGTTTTAAGTTTTTTTGTTTTTTTTTTGTTGTTGTTTTTGGGGTTTTTTTAAATTATTTTTTTATTTTATTATTTATTCATGTTTGAGAAGAGAGCGACAGGGAGAGAGAAGGGGGGAGGAGCAGAAAGCATCAACTCCCATATGTGCCTTGACCAGGCAAGCCCAGGGTTTTGAACCGGCGACCTCAGCGTTCCAGGTCGACACTTTATCCACTGCGCCATCAGAAGTCAGGCAGTTTTAAGTTTTAAAACTTTTCCACTGCCTGCCCTATGTTACTATGCCATGTGACTTCTCCCCCAGCCAATAGCTAATAGCCAAGTCTGCTTTTGGAAACTGCTTGCTTGCTCAGCCTATATAAGACCTAGTTTGTAAGCGTTTGGGCGCGGCTCTCATCTGCGACTTTTTAAGAGTATAGTGTCCCTGAGACACCCGAGAGTCCACCCCTGCGCAGGTTAAAAGCTTGGCCAATAAATTTTCCATCTAAATTCCTGAAAGTCTCCGACATCTGTTTTGTACCCCGGTGGATGCTACATTTTGGGGGCTCGTCCGGGGATCCCCTTCAGTGGGACCTTTGGTCGGAGGCCAGAAGGACAGCTCGAGCTGGGTAAGTTTTGCTGGGGATCCCATGTAGTCTGTTTCTGGCTCCGGAGCATTTGCAGCCTGTGGCGGTAGACAGGACGCTGTCAGAGACCCGCCCAGGCACTCAGGGGAAAGGGCAGGATGCTGCTCCCTGAGTTATCTGTATCAGTAAAAAGGTGACCGGTCACATTAGGAATTTCTGCGCTGCGCTGCGCTGCGGTTTGGCTGTGTGTGAATGCCTGAGTCGAATGTAAGACAGGTGAGAGGAAGAAATCCGAATGAAAAACTTGCTTGTGTGTGTTTAAGTCTGTTTATATATATTTTTTAGTATTGTTGTTCTTGTGTGGGTTTTCATTGAGGAAGCAGAAAAGAAGAGGATTCAAATTGAGAACCGAAAAATGGGACAACAAGAGTCTGTACCCGGTTCTCCACTAGAGTGCCTGCTAAACAATTTCTCTGATTTTCAGAAAAGAGCCCAAGGGTACGGGGGACCACCTCCGGACTGAGAGACCCTGCGGACCCTAAGTCAGTTAGAATGGTCCGCCTTCAACGTAGGATGGCCCACTGAGGGAACTTTTGATCTCCCTATAGTGTTTGCTGTTCGAGCTATTATCTACCAGGTGCCCCACCCGGACCAATATTTGTATATTGATGTGTGGGTTGATATTGCTACTGAGAAGCCCGGGTATATCAGAAAGTATCTAAAGAAGGGCAAGAGAGAGAGAAGGGTGTTATGTGTTACCGCAAGTAACCAGAGGACAAGGAAAAGCAGCAAGGAAGTAAAAGAGAGAACCAACTCCCCAAAGCAGTCTAATGTACAGTCATCTAGAATTTACCCTGTCTTGCCTGAACTGCTAGAGGATCCCTTAGACCCAGTAAACTTCCCTCCTCCCTATCGGAGACAGGACGAACCTGATTCCACACAGCAGGAAGAAAATAGATTTTTGAGTCCACCACACACCCAAGGAGGGACAGGCTATTCGGCTCCTCCTCCTCAGGTTGGAGCAGCTGCCATTTTGGCTCCTCCTCAGGCGAGAGCAGCTGCCATTTTGGCTCCTCAGGCGGGAGCCGCTGCCATTTTGGCTCCTCCTCAGGCGGGAGCAGCTGCCATTTTGGCTCCTCCTCAGGCAGGAGCCACCGCCATTTTGCCTCTTAGGGAAGCACCCCCTCACTAGAAGCCGGCCCAAGGGCCCCCTCTCATATGATTTATGTGCCTTTCTCCACTAGTGACCTCTATAATTGGAAGCACCAAAATCCCTCATTCTCAGAAAAACCTCAAGGATTAATCTCCTTACTTGAGACTGTTTTTAGAACCCATCAACCGACATGGGATGATTGTCAACAGCTTTTGCAGACTTTGTTCACCACAGAGAAAAAAAACCGCATAAGCCAGAAAGCGGAAAAGGCTTTCCTAGAGGATGGGGGAACAGAGAGGGAAATAAGGGATGTCCTCCCTAGACAACCACCAAACTGGGACCCCAATGTTAGCAGGGGAAGGGAGGCACTCTCTCTCAGTATCACTGGGCTCTTCTGCTAGGGACTGAAGGCAGACAGCCAGGAAGCCTACTAATTTTAGTAGGTAAGTGAGGTTTATCCAGGGATGGGAAGAGTCCCCCGCCACATTTTTAGAGTGGCTAATAGAGGCCTACCGGGTTTATACCCCTATAGATCCAGAGGCTGAAGAAAATCGCAGGTTAGTGAATATAGCTTTTGTGACACAAGCAGCATCAGACATTAGGAAGAAGCTTCAAAAGTTAGAGGGATTTGAAGGAGAAAATAGAAGTAAGCTGTTAGAAATAGCTCAGAAAGTATATGTAAATAGGGATGACCCGGAATTAGGAAAAGCGGCTGTCAAAATCCTCCTTGCTGCTAACAGCTCTGAAAGAAAGGAAAAAGAAGGGCAGCAACGTCGAGGTAAGGGGAGAGGCCCACCGCAGAGGCAACTAGACAAGGACCAGTGTGCATACTGCAAAGAGAAGGGACACTGGAAGAAGGACTGCCCTAAACGGCGGGCTGAAAGGCCCAACCGGGAATCACAGGTACTGCTCCAATTGGACTGACGGGGCCAGGGCTCTATCCCTGTTGGCTCCCAGGAGCCCATGGTCACCTTAACAGTCGAAGGAAAGCCTACTAGCTTCCTGGTCGACACGGGAGCCACGTATTCAGTCTTAAAGAGTCCACAAGGAAAAATACAAAAAGAAACCATGAAGGTAGTCGGGGTAACAGGAAAAGCAGTATCCTACCCATGGGCCACTGCTAGGATCACTGATCTAGGCCGCGGCACCATCACCCACTCATTTCTAGTCATTCCAGATTGTCCTTACCCACTCCTGGGTCGAGACCTCTTACAGAAGCTTCATGCCACGATCACCTTCAAACAAGAAGACAGTGGCCGGGAAAAAGGAAGCCTAGAGGTAACGGTGCCCATATCAGAAGAATACCTGATAGCGGCCCTCCAGGGAGGTAAGGACAAATCTATCAGGATCCCAGAGGAACTAAGGCAAAAGGTACTCAGAGTGTGGGCTGAAGCCAACCCTCCAGGCCTAGCCGCCCATCAGCCACCTGTTATAGTGCAGCTGTTAAGCACCGCTAGCCCTGTGCGGGTGAAGCAATATCCCATTCCAGCGCGGGCCAAGCAGGGTATAGCACAACATCTAAAGCGGCTGTTAGTAGCAGGCATCCTCCGGGAGTGTCAGTCTGCCTGGAACACGCCTTTGTTACCGGTTCAAAAACCTGGGACCCAGGACTATCGCCCGGTACAAGACCTGCGGGAAGTCAATGCCCGGGTAGAGACTATACACCCCACAGTGCCAAACCCCTATACCCTGTTGAGCTCATTGCCCCCTACGCATACATATTATTCAGTATTGGACTTGAAGGATGCTTTCTTCTGCATCCCACTAGCCCCCAGAAGCCAAGACATATTTGCTTTTGAATGGAATGATCCAGAAAATGGACTAGTGGGACAGTATACTTGGACCAGGCTTCCCCAAGGGTTCAAGAATTCTCCCACTATCTTTAATAAAGCTCTGAGCAAAGACTTGCAGGGTTCCGAGCTGACCATCCATCAGTTGTACTGCTACAGTACGTGGATGACCTCCTCATCGCTGTAGCAGAAGAAGAGCAATGCAGGATGGCCACCTTGGACCTACTCCAGGATCTCCAGCAGATGGGATATCGAGTCTCTGCCAAGAAGGCCCAGATTGTCACCCAAACTGTAAGTTACTTGGGGTATAACTTACAAGGGGGACAAAGGACATTATCCAGCCAAAGGATTCAGACTGTGTTGCAGATCCCAGAACCCACTAACAAAAGGCAAGTGCGGGAATTTCTGGGTGCAGTAGGATATTGCAGACTCTGGATATTAGGATTTGCAGAGTTGGCCAGGCCCCCCCCCCCCATGAATTAACATGGGGCAAAGAAGAACAGTTTATTTGGACAGACAAGGAAAGGAAGGCTTTCCAGGCACTGAAGGAAGCCCTAGTAGCTGCCCCGGCATTGGCGCTACCAGATATGGCCAAACCTTTCCAGTTGTACATTGCTGAAAAGGGAGGGGTAGCCTTGGGAATCCTCAGCCAAGAGCTTGGGCCATGGAAGAGGCCTGTAGCATACCTATCCAGGAAGCTAGACCCCGTAGCGTCTGGCTGGCCAACCTGTTTGAGGGCACTTGCTGCTACCTCAATCCTAGTTAAGGAGGCCAACAAGCTGACATTGGGTCAGGACATCCAGGTTATTGGAGAGCACTATCTAGAACAAGGGCTGCGTACCCCACCGGATAGGTGGCTCTCCAATGCCACGACTACGCCAGTACACAAGCACAGTTATGAAGTCCCCCGAGCAGTGCAATTCTTGAAGATGGCAAGCCTTACAATACCTAGCCCACCTTGCTCACCGTTGCAGACCCTTCAGAGGGTCCATGACTGCAGACTGATATTGGACACTGTCACAAGGGGCCAGACCGGAACCTTCGGGACCAGGCCTAATGAGAAGGTGCAGACCTGCACGCTGAGTTCACTGATGAGAGCAGTTATTGTCCAATGACTGGACACCAGCAATCCTTCAGGAGCAGCCGTAACTACCCAGGACAGTGTCTTATGGCAGAAGGCATTACCAAAAGGTACGTCTGCACAGCAAGCAGAGTTAATTGGACTTACACAGGCCCTCCAGATAGCTGAGGGCAAAGTGGCCAACATTTACACGGACAGCAGATACGCCTTTGCAACTGCTCACATTCACGGTGCCATTTACAAAGAAAGAGGCTTGCTAACGGCAAGGGGAAAGGAAATTAAGAATAAGACTGAGATCTTAGCCCTGCTTGATGCCATTTGGCTTCCCTCTAAAGTAGCCATAATTCACTGCAAAGGACATCAAAAAGGGACTCTCCAATTGTTCAATGAAACCGTTTTGCTGACATCGCTGCCAGAGAAGCTGCGGAAGAAGGGACTGCAGATATTCTTCCGCACTTGCCTCAATCCTTGCTGCCTCCAGACCCTAAATATACTCCTGAAGAAGAGCAGGAAGGAAAGCAATTAGGGGGTAAAAGAAATAAGCAGGGGTGGATAGAACTTCCTGACACCAGACTCTACCTACCGCAAGGAATAATAGGATAAATTGCAAAGGAAATCCACGCAAGTTCCCACTTAGGGCAAAATAAGATGGAACAACTAATTAAGAAGTACTATAGGGGACCTCAGATTAGGAATATAGTACAATCTATAGTTTCTAGATGTAAGGTTTGTGCTAAGGTCAATGCTATAAACAAGAAGCTTCCCCCTTTAGTTAGATATAGGGAAAAGTGCCCAGGAGAGTTACATTGCATTTACAGGCCTCAGAGTTCTGGGCAAGTAGAAAGAATGAATAGGACCCTAAAAGAAACCTTAATCAAGTTAAAGGAGGAGACCGGCAAGAACTGGGTAGAGTTACTCCCCTTCGCCTTGTTCCAGGTCAGAAGTACCCCATATGTCAACAAGTGGACTCCCTATGAGCTCATGTTTGGACAACCTACTCCATTAGTTCCCCAGCTCACTAGAGAGGAAATAGAGGTATCTAATCATAATTTCCTCAAGTCCCTACAGGCATTACAGCAGATCTGAGAGGAAGTGTGAAAACTAAGGAGGGAAAGAGGAGCAGCCCAAGAAAGCAGCACCCGAGAACCTCCACCAGAGCCTGGACAATGGGTATGGATCCTTAATCATCGCAGGGAAACCTCGAGCCAAGGTGGCAAGGGCCATTCCAGGTATTGCTCAGCACACCTTCTGCTGTTAGAATTGCTGAGAAGCCCTACTGGATCCACCTATCCCATGTGAAGCAGGCCCAGGAACCAGGAGAGAATAATAGGACATGGCGAGTGCGATGGGACCCTGATTAGCCTCTCAAGGTCACCTTCTCCAAGGAATAAGGACTCTAATATTTTATTGGACCAATAATCCTAAACAAGGTTTTAGGTTTCATCAAAGAAAGAATAGAAGTTGTTAAGCTCATGGTTCTTTCTCAGCCTTACACGCTCCTAGCAGGGGAAGAAAATGAGTCAAAGGTTTAACTCATGTCTAAGAAAAAGGGGGGAATGTAGAGACCCGCTTTACCCTGAAGGTTGCATGAGAGGTTGCATAAGGAACAAGGAACTTAGAGCTGACCCAGCCCCCAAATCCTGTTTATCTAGATTTGTAACAGTTTTAAGTTTTAAAACTTTTCCACTGCCTGCCCTATGTTACTATGCTATGTGACTTCTCCCCCAGCCAATAGCTAATAGCCAAGTCTGCTTTTGGAAACTGCTTGCTTGCTCAGCCTATATAAGACCTAGTTTGTAAGCATTTGGGCGCGGCTCTCATCTGCGACTTTTTATGAGTATAGTGTCCCTGAGACACCCGAGAGTCCGCCCCTGCGCAGGTTAAAAGCTTGGCCAATAAATTTTCCATCTAAATTCCTGAAAGTCTCCGACATCTGTTTTGTACCCCGGTGGATGCTACACCCACCAGTTCCACAGTAATGGTGATTTATAAAGTAGGGAAGTAAATTTACTTTATAAAATTTATAAAGCAGAGTTACAGCAAGTTAAAGCATATAATAATAATTACTTATCAAGTACTTTATGTCAGATTTTCGCTAAGTTTGACAGAATAAATCTTTATAAAACAACTTACTATTGTTAAATCTATCTTTTTGTTTATACTTTGGTTGCTCCACTACCACTCACCATGAAAGCTGGAACACCCACCAGTGGGTGATAGGGACCAGGTTGACTACCACTGGGACATTTCTCAACCAAGAAGCATCAAATAGTCATACAAGCTGCTCTGTAAAACAAGGATGTCCCACTCTATCCTCAGGTGCTTCACCCAGAAATTTCAATGAGAAGTTTACTCTGAGCTGCCTTAAATAGTGTATTGTAACTGCAAGAAGAGTAGTTCCTGTACTGGGTTCAAGTGAAAGAGTCTTTCATGAATGGGAAGGACACAGAACCAGTGGCTCTACATCTTACATGCTCGTCCCTCAGAATTAGGGTACAATCTTTACTCAATATTTATTTCTATACCTTGTTCATGAGAGCCGAGTGGAGCCTGTTCAGTTTTTCTACTCAACTAACCATCTCACAGATGATGACTTCTACTAATAAAAATTCATTTCTGCCCTTGCCAGATAGCTCAGTTAGAATACTGCCCCAATATGCAGAGGTTGTGGGTTCAATCCCTAGTCAGAGCACAGGAACAGATCGATGTTTCTGTCTCGCTCTCTTTCTCTCCCTTCCTCTCTCTCTAAAATCAATAAATTAAAAAATAAGAAATTAAAAAAAAATTTTCTAATGTGCTTTGTGATAATGATTACTGAACTATAGATTTAAATGACTGTACTGAGTAAACAAATGTTTTTTAAGTTTGCTCGGTTGTATTGGTGAAGCACTATGTCTGTATAGGCTATGGGAGGCTGCAAGTGCTTGCCCCCAGGGCAGCAGATTGCAAAATGCAGATTCCTGCTGTGTGGGGAGGGGCAACTGTTTGCTATTGTTTGAGATAGAAGAAATCCCCCCCACACCTGTTTTGCTGGAGAATTCAGAGAGAGAGAGAGAGAGAGAGAGCAGAGAGAGAGTCTGGAGGGTGAGTCCAGAGAATGAGTCTGGGTTGTGGAACTGGAGACTGTGAACTTGGGAACCCTGATTTTTACCCGGCCTGTTTTGCTGGGGAGTGCTGAGACTGGTGGGGTCCTGAGGTGGAAGGAAGGGAAGCAGTCTTTCCTGACTGTTTGCTCATCTGCCCTTACCAGACTTTAATAAACAGAATAGCCCACCATTTTCTGGATCCACAGTTCTTTTACTGTCTGCCAGAATGAAATGAGAATGCCATGGCAGAGGCCACTGGCCTTACATCTGGCATGGTCAGCAGGATTCGGATCAGATTGGTATGGTGCAGCAGCTACCCTTGAGGTGTGAGGTAGAGGACTGGTCATCGTTATGGTTTCCCATGGCTGTCCTTTTGGGGACCATAGGCTGGCTGTTTTTTACAGCCCTACAAGAGGCTGCCTGAGGTCGAAAGGTCCAGGATAAGCTGTAGACCCAGCAGCAGCAATGCTGGAAAATGAAGTCAACTTGGTTTGAGAATTGCAAATGCTGGCTGAGCAGCAACAGAGTCTGGAATTGCAGCCGTATCTGGAGAAGGAGGCTGGTTGGGTTCATGAGTTGCAGTTTGCACTGGAAGTAGAATGCTGGCAGCGGCAGTTTTTGGAGGAAAAACTGTGGGTTCAGCTTCAGGCCAAGGGCCGGCAGCCACAGGAGTCTAAGATAGAGCCGTGCTGGTAGAGTGGCTCTGAGTCAGAGGGAGCAGGTGTTTCCAGCTCCTCTTCTGAGGATGAGGAAGCTTAGGCTGAAGCTGCCATCTGCACACTCAGAGCTTGGCTGGAGGTCATTTGGAAGGTAAAAACGCAGCAGCAAAGAGTACATACTGAGTCCCTGGTGGGTTTGCTGTGATTGTGGGACAGTGGGGTGGACAGCATCATGCTCTCTGGAGCAGAAACGCAGAGGTTGGCCACTGTCGCCACATACTCCTCCTTGCGGCAGCGTCTTCAGAGCTGCCGTGATGGCAGAAATGAGAGGGGAGGTCTGAGGTCCTATGTGAACCTAGTTGCCTGTAATGGACCTTTACCTTGGTGATTTGCACAGACAGCTGGGCTGTCTATCGTGGACTGACTCTTGGACTGTGATCAGAGGGAAGCACCAGCTCCCTTGTTGGATGAACATGCAGCTTTGGACATATGAGAGACCCTGATGGGGAGGCATCTCTGGTAGAGGCCCTCCTGCACCAGAAAGCTGCTCTCGTCCAGTAGGAGAGATGCACCAAGGACACTTTAAGGGTTTCATGGACACAGCCCTGAGGCCCTCCCACCTACCATGGAGTAGGGGGCTAGAGACAAGCCTCCAGTTTGTGCCTTGGGCAGAGTGATCAGGGAGACATTGTGAAGGGCACCTTTATAATTGTTGCAATTGTGTAACTTGTGCTGTTGCTATAGTTTGTTTATATAATGTACCCTGTTGGTCAAATAAGTTTGTAAATATAATATATAGGTTTGCTCGCTTATAGTTTGCATTGGGTGTGGGGGACAGGCTGTAAGCAGGCAGGGTTGTTATACCCTAAGGCTTAGTTTTAAGACTAAGCCTTTCCCACCCTAACTGACTTTGTATCAGAGACTTCCTTGTTTGTATACTGGATTAAAGGTTTTGATTTCTACAGTGTAAAATGGGGCAGACTGGGAGCTTGCTCTGTCTTGGTTCCTGAGATTAGCATTTGGGAGGAGAGGAGAAGCAGCCAAGATGGAGGAGTGCTGAAGGAGAAGCCAGTTTGTGCAGTTTGTGCAGAGAGAAAGAGATGGAGAACAGAAGTGAATAAGGCTGGTGAGGTACAAACCTTTGATCCTAGGAAAACTCGAATAAGTTGGTGGCTTTGGGAGCCCTGAATGGAAAGGGAAGTGTTTTCACACTGTGTGTATTTCTAGCCCGCTGGGTGCAAGCTAGGATTAAAGTTAAGGCCCACCAGTTCTTGGCTCTGTTGTTTCATTGCCATCTGTCCAAATCAAATGCGAACTTGCACTGGCCAGGTAACTGTGATGATGGCTGTGGATACTGGCTTTACATACTCCATTCCTCCCACAGGGATATCTGTGGTATAGATTGTGAAGTGAGCAAAAGATATGGAATGTTGGGTAAACAATGTTTTTTAAGTTTGCTTGCTTGTATTGGGGCAGCACCATGTGTGTATAATCTATAGAAGGCTGTGAGTGCTTGCCCTCAAGGTGGCAGATTGCAAATTGTGGATTGCCTTCCTGCTTGGGAGGGGCGATTGTTTGGTATTGTTTGCTGGAGGATTTTTACCCCCAGCCTGTTTTGCTGGAGAGAGAGAGTAGAAAGTTCAGAGGGTGAGTCCAGAGAATGAGTCTGGGTTGTGGAACTGAACACTGATTTGAGCTTGGGAGCCCTGATTTCTGCCCGGTTTGTTTGGCTGGGGAATGCTGAGACTGGTGGGGTCCTAAGATGGGAGAAAAGGAAGCGGTCTTCCCTGCCTGTTTGTTTGTTTGCCATTATGGGACTCTACTAAATGGAATGGCCCACCATTTTCTGGCTCCATAGTTCTTTTACCATCTGCCCGAATTCAATGTGAACCTGCATGGCCATGGCGGTGGCCATTGGCCTTACAGAGTACATTTGAAAAATGTAAATTACTATCTCTGGAACACAGAATATATCCAAACACTAACATTTCTTTGGGTTAGCAAAATGATAATGAAATGTGGATAGAGTAGCCAGCCCTGGTGGCCAAAGGTAATCATACACCAGGTTTATCATGACTGACACTGCAGAGTGTCCAACTGAAAAAAAAAAAAATCAGACAATGGTGTTATTCCACATCCTAACATGCCATTAAATCAAGACCTTCTATTCCATTTTTTAAGTAATATTTGACCATTTAAGAGCAGTTGTACTGAACCTATGTTGTATATTATACTATTTCCAAAATAAAGGTTTATATTTTGTGTCCTGTCAAATCATGATATTTCCAGTGATTTGAAGAGGTTCAACGCACTTGGAAAATTGGCCCATGATTTTTACCTTTCTCCATAGTTTTAAGAACTTGAATTCCTGCCGGTATTATTTCCAAAAATAAGTGAACCCACAAGCAATACCTTAATAATTGTCTCTTCACTTCTGATGCCTTCAGACAGCAAAAGTTTAACTGCTCTCTCTGTATCTTTCAAGAGAGTAATGGAGTACATCCAAAAACTATCAAGAAAAAGGGAAGATAGTTGTAATAACAATATTTTTATTTTGATATTTTACTTATCTATTTTATTTTGAAATCTAAGGCCTGGAGAGTGACCCAGTTTCATCTAATAGATATAAAATAAAAGATGGAATTTAGTTAAATATTTGTACTTTAAGAAATTAACAAAATGACTTTCTAAAAGTTTTACCATCTGCATACTTTTTATTGCAGATGACTTTTCAAGAAAACTATTATCAAGCAACCAAACACTATATAACAAAGAAGGAATACAAAAAAGTAATTGTTTTTACTATGTCAAGAGAAATATAGATATAAAAATCCCCCAAAGTCACTGTTAAATTGCTTAAGAATATAAGCTGGTGAAGTACCCCTGAGAAAATATATTTGGATAATTTTAAGTGTGTAGACATATACAAAAAAGATCAGTGATAGGACAAACCAGGCCATGTAGATTTGTATCATAACAGTCCTTTACTTAGAATGTCTTAATTTTCTAGACTTCCTGGTGGAAGAATCAGTGTGGTAATAGAAAAGTGCTCTTACTTGCAATCAACAGAATAATAGGCTTTCTACTCTCAGTTCTATCTCAAATTCAAGTTGCTGTGTGTGACTTTATACAAAGCTGTTCATCTCCTAGAGGGACTTGGACTCAGTCTTCTTATTGATTTCAAACATAAAAATATGGCTTTTCCTGTGAGATTGTGTTTAGTCTTCTCTGGTTTCCATATAAATTTTGCTCAAAGGTCTGTAGATTTCAGTTGTGGAATAATTTTTTAAGCTGGTGAACTTAGAAAAGGTAATAGTTTCTAGTAGCTGAACAATTTTTGTTCCTGTCATTAAAGAAGACACATAAAATAATTGAAGTTATATAGATCAATCTTCACTGGTTACATAAGATCTTTTTAAAGACATTGATAAGAGTATATTTTAGTATGATTTTTAATCATGCTATTTATATTTGAGGTACTTGAAGTTCTATTTTAATATAAAGTTAGGTATGAGACTATTATTTCTTATTCTCCCATTTAGAGAATCACCTTAATAAATTAAAATTCATAATACTTACCATTTATCAAGTGTCTACAATATGCCCAATAATATAATAGGTACCTCCCAATATTTCCTAAAGTAGATACACATATTACAGATGAAAATCTGAGGCTACTAATAATTAGCCCAAGGTCACACAGATGGTAGGGAAGGGTTGCCCTTGGACTACAGACCAGCACTCTCAAGCCCATTACACTCTTATTTTTTCTCAAAAAACAAAGGAACAAAAATATATTTCATTCTATCTGCTGATTATAAATCCCACATAATACATTCATTTTTGAATTTTATAAGAAGAAAAATGTTGTTTGTTCTAAGGAAATGTTATGCTTTATTTAATAAGATAATAATTAACAGTTTGAAACCCTTGTTCTGTGGCAGAGAGTGTTCTGCATAATTTCCTCATTAACTCCTTTAATCCTCATTATTGTTCTATAGACTATGTATTATTATTATATTTTTATATACGCAGAAAATGAGGTTAATAACCTACTTTGTTACACTCAACATGAAAAATATTTTGGAAATGTTTATGGTACAAAACACATTAATAAGATGTAACAAAAAAATGCATGTGCAAGTTATATTAAAACAAAACAGTTGATGTCTGTAATACAAAAGAACATCTGAAAATCTTACCCTTGATTTAAAAAGAAAAAAAAGCTGTATTTAAGCACTACAGAAACAGAAGAAATAAATATATCTGTATCATAAAAAGACTACATAGAGATAATATTTTTCAACATAGAATATTCTTAAGAATCTAAATCTTAACCTTAACCTTAACCCTGTTGGTAAAACAAGCACTCTAATGCAATGCTTGTGGGCATGCAAGATGGCACAATTCCCTGTGAAGCTGAATTTGGACATACATTGAAAATGTACAAATGCACTTACTCTTTGACTATGCAAAATTTTACTTGTGTGTGTGTGTGTGTGTGAGAGAGAGAGAGAGAGAGAGAGAGAGATGAAGAAGAAGAAGGAGAAAGAGGAAGAGTTGGAGAAAGAGGAGGAGGAGTAAGAAGGGGAAGAAGCAAACCACCAATAGGAGACCAAATGAGCTATAGTACATCTCAACAATGTGATACCATACAGCTAGAAAAGTGAGTCAGGGAGATATTTATGAGTTGATAAAGATACTCCATATATATGTAAGAAAACAAGGTTCTAACCTGTTATATAGCCTGCCAACTTTGTGAAAGAAAGGGGATGGTCATAAAAACAAAGTTATGTATTTGCTTCTATTTTCAAAAGGAGACAATGGAAGAATAAATAAAAAATCTAATAAAAGTGGTTTTAGAGGTCCTCAATTATGATTATTCTATTAATGAGTACTTTTAATAGCTACAAAATAAGCAGTGACAGTGATATGATACTACTTACTTGGTTGGTTTATGACCAGAATTTTACATGAGTTGTGTACTGTTATTGAACTTAAAATCAAATGATGTGCTTCAAGATAGTTTAGGGATGTGCTTAAGAGCAAGAGCTATGCAGCCAAACTGTGGACAAATTATTTAACTTCTCTGCGCCATTCCTGTTTTAAAAATGAGAATGTTAATGGTATCTACCTTATAAATGGTGTTTGAGAATTTAATCAATTAATATATATGCACTTACACATACTAACACGATATATAATGTATAGTTGAAGGCCTTAAAGGAGGAGGGCCTCAGAAAAAAAATCTGAAAAATATAAATTCACATACCCATGGATCTCATTAGCCCTCAGAAAAGATCCATTGGGGGGGGGGGGGAACACCAAGTCACATAATAGTCAAATTTTTTAAAACCAGTGATAAAGACAAACTCATATATAGCTGCCACATAAAAAAGACATATAGACAAAGGCAAGATTTCTTACTGAAAACAATAAATGTGATAATATAACAGGAACGATATTTTTCAAATGCTAAAAGAACAGAAGCTATCAAGCTGTAATTCTATATCCAGGGTCAGAGGAGTGTTAGGTAAATTATAAAGGAAATTGTGGGTACAGGGAGAACCTTGTCCCTGTTTCCTGTTCAAGCTGTAGGAGAGGAGAAGCCCACCAGGCAGGAGATATCACACTGATATAGGATGTTCAGCCTTAATTCACAGGGCAGAGAAGAATGGTCAGATGGAAAGAGTCAACACTCCTAAACTTTCTCCTAAAAGGAAAACTAAGATTAAAATTAGCAGTCAGGGCCCTGGCTGGTTAGCTCAGTTGGTGAAAAACATTGTCCCAAAACAACAAGGTTGTGGGTTCAATCCCCAGTGAGGACACATATAGAAGCAGCTTAGTGTTCTTGTATCTCTTTCTCCCTGTCTCTTTCTCACACTCTCTCTCTCTCTCAAAAAAAAATATTAACAGTCAGCCAAAGAGTTCAAAATAGTGAAATAATATGATGAACCCCTCAGAGAGGATCAATGGTCCTGTAATGTCGAATGCCATAGGGAAATAAACTGGTCTTTTAACAATTTTAAAAAAGGAAAGGCACAAGTAAACTTAGCAAGAAGATTTTCAGAAGTGGAGACTGGCACTGAAAGGTAGTATGCATTTGAGAAAGACTTTTCAAGAAAGTTGACAATGAGGAAAATGAGCAGAAGCAGTAGCTTGGAGGGTAAAGGAAAGGGAGCCAGCAGAGAGTGAGATTATGTGCTAGAAGGAAAAGGTAATATTGGTTTATCAAGGCTGCAATGGAACAAGAAAGATCTAGGTTCTAAATAACTGGGGGCATTCAGAGTAAAAGACCAACACGAGAGCATGTGCTGTGGGAGTCCATAGGTACAAAGTTGAAAAGAAAAAAAAAAAAAGATCTATGCTGTAGAAGTCAGAATAGTGATTACCCTTGACAGAGGGACAGTAACTAGAATGGAGCATGAGGAGGTTTGTGAAATGCTGGTCATGTTCTGGTTCTTACTCTTTGTGCTGGTTATAAAAGGGTGTTCATCTTATGAAAACTTATTAAGCTGTACAGGTCTGACTTCTTTTCTGTATGTTTGTCACACTTCAGTTGAAAACAAAAACCATATGGATATAGGAATGGGTATTATAATTACAAAGATTGGGAAAAATATATAGGCGAAGTCAGAGGTAAATTGGATGTCACCTTGTGGGAGATTTTGTTGATGGCTTTTATTTGTAGAGAGATTTTGTTTACAGCTTTTATTTGTAGGAGACAAGGTAAGCCACCTGTTAAGACTAAGAGGGCAGATGGTGCTAGCGATGTTCAAGAATGCCGGAGTAGAGAAGGGGAAAGGTGCAGAGTGGATGATTTAAAACAAATGGGTTCTCTGGCAGCAATGAAATCTCAACCAAACATAGTGAATTAGTAAATCTGCACCTTACCTCTCTTCACATGAGATTTGTACACAAAATGAAACTTGTCTATAGAAATTAGAAAAACATACCATGAAACAACTTATATAATTGCTAAATTTTGTTTGAAAAATTGACTATGCATTCCTGATGACCTAAAAAAAAGTTTAAAATGTTTATTTTCATTACTTTATTGTTCATTAAAAAAAACATACAAATTTGTTATGGGAAGCAACTCCTGTCATTTTGTTCTGACAGACATTTCTCATGTAAGGTAAAAAATGTGTGTATGTGTGTGTAATGAAATAATGAATATAACCTCAAATGATCCTTAAAACATGTACTGTTATGGGTTTCATAAAGGTATTTTAAATAGGTTTAACCAAGAGGTGAGGAAATTTTGTCAAAGCCCAATAAAAATAGTGAATAACATCTATGGAAGAGAATCTATGTGTGAATATATATTCAGGCTTCTTTCATTTATAAACTTTTATTAGATTTTATTAATTTTTAGAAAGATGGGAAGAGAGAGAGAGATCTGTTTGTTGTTCTAATAATTTATGCATTCACTGGTTGATTCTTCTATGTGCCCTGAGCAAGGATCAAACCCACAACCTTGGCATAGCAGGACAACGCTCTCACCAACTGAGCTACCCAGTCAGGACTTAATATTTAGGTTTCTAATGTTTCAGTTTAATTTAGGGATGATAATTTGAATATCTAGAATAATGTATGTCCTACAGGCAGTTCTCTAGGCTTTTAATAAGAGTCAGGAAGCAATGTATTTGTGATTTGCTGTATAGGTATCCTTTATTATTAGCTTACAATCTATTTTTATGTTTGAAGACCGAACAAGCAGATGACAATATTCCCAAATATTTTTGAGAACCTTGAATAATCTAAACAATACTCTACCTAGATAATCAGTGCTTATTCTCACCTTAAATATGGAGTTCAGAATACTTGCAAGGAAACCAATTTTTTTTTTAAAAATCTGTGTCTTCTCAAGTCCCACCTGAGTTTGAAGAACACAAATTTATAATAGAAATAGCTGTAAATGTTATGCCTCATTTCCCCAAAAGAACTCTCCATCTAGAAGGATTAAGTGAAAGAAAGCATAACAACTGACTCGGTGTTCAGGAAGCTGGATGGGTAGAGTGAGGTATGTGAGTAAAATAACTAGAGGTGCTGGTGATCAGTATGGATGAAAAGATGAACTGTTCGAGCCATTTCCGATGGGGATGTTTGTGCAATCACAAGGACTGAAAACCCTTGAAAAGGAACAGGGAATTAGTAGGTTCACTAGTAGCACATTAATGGAAAAAAAAAAAAAACAGCCCAAGTGTGCAAGTACAAACTGTGATGTGAATATCTTTTAATGCATCTGCAAAATTCCTTGCAGCATGGCTGAAAAAGGCCAATAGCACGTTAAATTTAACAATTTAGTTGATATTCATTGTTTCAACATTTGTTATTCAGAGTCTAGATATAAAATAATGTCTTTTAGAGAAAGTCCAAGCATTTTAATTGTGATTTGCCACAAAAAATTATCAAGTCTATTTAGAGTACAAACTGCAAGTCTTGTCCCTAAGTTATAAAACCAATTGCTGTATCAAAACTGTAAGGAGCTTTGGCAAACTATATAATACCAAAAAAAGCAATAATCTATTTAATATGCATTTGACATGGCCAAAATTCTGACACCTGATACCTTCCCATCTTAGATTTTAAAAATTTTATATAATCTTCATTCATTGCTGTGGCATTTGCAGTGTCTTCCTATGGCAAAATTATACTTTCCCATGCCACATGGCTTAGACATGTTACTTGCTTTGACCAATTAAATGAAAGAATAAATTGGCCTATGCCAGTTCCAAGAAGGTAACAGTCTTCTTTTTATTTTTTCTGTCACAAGAAAGTCATGACTTTGATTATGGCAGTTCCTCCCTTCTGGGTGCCAGGCTGAAGAGGATGCTGGTTTTCTCCTATTGGTTTATTTGAAAGATCTGTTTATTGTCTAAGAAAATATATAACTTTGTATATTGTTATATAGCCTTGGCTGCTGGAGGGGAAGAGAGAAATAGAGAGGAAGGAGAGGGGGAGGGGTGGAGAAGCAGATGGGCGCTTCTCCTGTGTGCCCTAACTGGAATCAAACCTGGGACTTCCACACACCGGGCTGATGTTCTACCACTTGTCGGGAGCCGATCCACTAATGCTGGCTAACTAGGTCACAGCAGAAGAAGATCCACAACTGCTGGTTGACAAAGTCACAGCAAAAGAAGATAGAGTTACCGCAGTAAAGACCAACAGCTGCGGGTTGACAAAGTCACCGCAAGGAAAGGCACGATACTTCCCCCTTTAATCTTTTGAATTAATCTGGCCTTATATCCCCCCTTTTTCTGGGTGTGTGCTATTAATTATGGCACAGGGATAATAGTACCGTACTTTCCCTGTAGATTTGTAGTAATTTCTTTGGAAATGAGACAGAAGGTGTAAGTTCCACAGAAAAGCCTGTAAGCCCCTTGAACTGGGCTCATAGATATAAGAGGCTGGCTATGATATCCCTCGTAAAGGGTTAAGTTTGTAGGAGAATTTCTTCTTATTAATCATGTTAGAAAGAATATAGCCAGAACTTAGCTAGTGTATGAATATAGTAAATAAATAAAGTTTAACCAGACAATAGAATCTTAGATAAGGTGTTATGGAATGGCCTGTTGCATGGCCTGGGATAGGAATGCAGTCAGCAAGAAAAGGATGTTTTGCTAAGAGAATTGTTTTATGACTGAAGGCAGTTGCTGGACTTTCTCAGTGAGACACTCATGAGATTTATAAACTTTCCCAAAAATTCTTTCTTCTGATAATGAGAGGTATGGCAGGAGGCATCCATAGAAGCAATAGCAATCAATGTCTTCTGAAATTATGTTGCTACTAAGCTATCTTGCGAGTGCACTCTATATATCTTTAAGTAAAAGTTACTCTTAATGTTAAGTCAGTTTCTCAATGGGCAAGCCTTTTGTTATCTTGTGAGAAAAGCCAGGACACTGCATAAATTCCAGGCCATTTGCCTGAGCAAGCGGTGGTCCTTTGCTAGTCCTTAATGATTTTGTCTGTTAATCTCTCTCTGCCCCTTGACTCACAAACAACAGTAAAGTTGAGTTATTAGTTAGTACTAATCCTTTGAAAGCTTTTACCGATGTTATCGCTATTCAAGTTATTTTTTTAGTTGTACTTTGAATGATTTACCACCTGATCTGTAGTTTACAGATGTAAACTAACTGTTATCTGGAAACATGTAAACATAGTGAAACAGAAGCAATGATTAATACCATGTAATTGTAACTTGGTGTGTGGGTATAAAAAAGGAGCTGTACTAGCATTTGGTGGAGATGCCTGGCAGTAAATGCTAACTAGAGAATAAAGAGAAAGAAAAGAATTCGGCTCTCTCACTCGATTTCGCCGACGCCGTCTCTTCCTGTGGGACCCCTGGATCCCCCCCGGGGCTGGACCCCGGCAACCACTGAGCCAACTGGCCAGGGTCTATAGGTATTGATTCTTAAAAAACATATCTAGTAGCAAAGAAATTATATAAAGTGCAGATCTTGTTTTCAAAAAACTACATAGTTAGTAATAAAAGGAGCTGGGTCTCTGCAGAGAAATAGCTAACTTGAGGTTGTGGTAGGGAAAGTGAAAGTAAGCTTGTAACATCTTGTAGCAGAAAGTGAGGACATGCTTATGTAGAAATGAGGTAATTATAAAACAACAGAGAAGCCAGTTTGAAAGCATTCCCACAGAACATCAAAATATATAATAATAGTTATTTATTGTAATATATTGGCTGAAATAAGATTATGTGGGTCATGTGGACCTTAAACAGATAAATGGGGAGAAGGAAATCTATTAAAAAAGAATGATAATTATAAATATAGAAGTGATGGTGTTAGAAAATCATCAGTGGATGCTAAAAATAGCAGATTAAAGTTTGATGACTATACATATATATATCGATATATACATAAATATATATAGTCTTAAAATATTTCCCTACTAAATATCTATTAATAAAAACAGAAAAGAAATTACTTCAGTGTGAAGAGACCTAGTGTACACTATTCCAACCATGTGATCCAAGCTAATGTCGTGCATACTGACACTAACTGAGAGAAGTAAGTGTTTGATGATTGTGTGAGAAGAACAGCATATATATTTTTTATATTACTGCCCCAAAGTGCATAATCTAAATTTAATTATGTGGAAACTTCAAGCAAGTTTAAAATCAGGAACACTCTACAAAACAACTGGCGATACTCTTCAAAAATACCAAGGTCAAGAAAGATAAACAGAGGCTCAAAAACTCTTCTTGATTAAGGACAATTGAAGAAATATGACAGTCAAATGCAAAAAATATAGAAATAATTGGTGATAGTTGATTATAAACTATGGATTTAAAAATAATATTGTATTGATTTAAATTTCTTAATTTTGAAATTGCACTGTATTCCCTAATCCTCTGGAAATATACTAAATTATTTAGGGTTATTGGAACATACTGTCCAGAAAATAAATACAAAGTCTATTTATCTACCTATAATACATATAGAAATATAAAGAGAGAGAGAGGATCAGACAGCAAGTGTGTCAAAATGTGCAGTTGGTGAATTTGAGCAAATAGTAAAATGAAGCTTATATTAAAATATATATTAAACCAAAACATTATGCAAGTAATCTATTTATTTATAAATGTTTCTGTATTCTAATAGTTGTTTTCCCAGTAACTGAATTCACAGTATGAGGTATTTTAATATATTTTATTCTATTTTAATTTAATTTAAAAATATATTCTAATACTCTGTGTTTTGAAATAATTACATTCTTACAGAAAAAAATACAAGAACAGTACAAAGCATATTATCCTGAACTTTGGAAGTGTGTTTTCAATGTAATGCCCCTATTACCCTAAAATTTTGTAGTATTTCCTACAAACAAGAACATCCTGTATTATGAAAATAGAACCATTGAAATCAGGAAATTAACTTGGTACATTATTACCATCTAATCATCAGACTCCCTTTATGTTTCTCCAGTTTCCCCATAATATCTTTTTATTAGCATAAGTTCCAGTTCAGAATCAAACATTGAATTTACTCAACATGTCCTGTTAGTCTCCTTCAGTCTGGAACAGTTCTTTTTCTTTCTCTGACTCTCTTGACCTGGACCTCTTTGTAGATTATTTGGGTGTCTATGATGTTTCCTTAGTAGGTTCAGAATATTTATCTTTGGCAGGACTGCCACAGAAGTAATTCTGTGCTCTTATTATTGCATTGTCAGGTGCATATGACTTAAATTCTGCATATTAATGACATTCATTTTGGTTATTTGAGATCTGTGGACAAGGCCCACTGGGGGTGAGGAAGACAGAGACGCAGAGACCTGGCTCCTGGAACCAGGTTCAGTGACACAGATCCGATTTATTCAGGAAATAAGCTAGCTTATATACACAGGTTCAGCCTATAGGGTGTTACAGCATGTTCTTCAAAGCCAATAGCTGAAAAGGTGAGGGAGCTGCCTGGTTGGCACTGAGTTACTTCCTTACAGTGGGCGAGCTCCCTCATGGGTGTGCCTAGGAGGGTTTCAGGTGCTGGAGTCTTCTCACAGCATTGCATCAGTCACAGCTGCTAGGAATGCACTCTGTGCCCTACCTACATTTTCCCCTTCTCTTTTAATTAGGGCCAGTTGGACTTGATGAATGACAGCTTGCTACTGTTGTCTCTATGGGCGGGATAATGCCAGGGTGGGGAAAAGCAGCCCAGACATGGGTATCCACCCACATCTGGGATTAGCGGTTACCAGGGCCTGGTGGCCCATCAGGGGCCATTCTCTGGGCTTGCTCCGCTAAAACCTTCATATCCCCCCAGGTGATGGGGTGTGCACATTAGCCGTGAGGTCTTCTTCTGGAGTCTTGACATTTATGTTTCGTCCTGGGATCCAAATTGGCTAAGGGCTGTTTTCTGGAAAGACACAAGCAAAACCTTTCCCTTGCATTCGAAGGAGGTGTGGACCCTGCCACTGTGCCATGGCTGGGTCCTTCCAGCATACCAATGGTAAAGGGGTTCAGGAGTGGCAACTTCCGCTTCTTCGGCTGGCAAAGCTGGTGGCTTCAGTTAGCAATTCTGTTGGTTTTGTTTTTGCACGCTCAGCCATGAGTGTGTTAAACTTGGAGGCTAAGCCACTTTCCTCCTCAGTGGTGGGGGGTGAATAGGGAGGTAGGGGCTCCTCAGGGAGAGGATAGCCTGTAATATTTTTGGAATAGGGAGAGGGTCCTCGGTAGGAGTGAGACCAAGGGGGAAGGTTTGCCCTTCGTGAACTTCCGCTGAACGGACGCACTGGAGAGCTCGGGCCCAAGTATCGGGGTTCCAAAGAGGTGCGTCCTGAAGCCAAAGGTTGAAACCTGAGAGGATGTCCTAGTAGGTACGAAGATCCTTTTCATTAACTTTATCTTGCCTACTCTGCAATAGGCCATGGAGGGCTCAAGCTCGCGGGGCTCGGGAGTGAGGGAGAAGGTTTTCCATTGCAGAGCGTCACTCACCTGTCCCTTGGATGCCGGTTGGGTCCCTGTCCGGGTGCCAGTTGTGTACAAGGCCCACCAGGGGTGAGGATGACGGAGACACAGAGATCCAACTCCAGAGACCAGGTTCAGTGACACAGACTGATTTATTCAGGAAGCAAGCTAGTTTATATACACAGGTTCAGCCTATAGGGTGTTACAGCATGTCCTTCACAGCCAATGGCTGAAAAGGTCAGGGAGCTGCCTGGTTGGTGCTGAGTTACTTCCTTACAGTGGACGAGCTCCCTCCTGGGTGTGCCTAGGAGGGTTTCAGGTGCTGGAGTGTTCTACACTGCTAGGAATGTGCTCTGTGTTCTACCTACAGAGATTGGTGCTATTTATCAGTCTTTTGCACTTAATGTTACTCTTTTGCCATTTGGGAAATTATTAAGTTTTTTGTGAGTAACTAGTTGGAACTAAGTAAACATCCTGTCCCTCATCAAACTTCTCATTTGCTCTTTTACTTATTCAAAAATAATGGCCTGACCAGTGGTGGCACAGTGCATAGAGCATTGACCTGGGACATTGAGTTCCCAGGTTTGAAACTCCGAGGTCTCCAGCTTGAGAACAGGCTCATCTGGCTTGAGTGCAGGTTCGCCAGCCTGGGCCTAGGAGTTGCCAGTTTGAGTGTGAGATCATTGATATAATCCCAAGGTTGTTGGTTTGAGCCCAAAGGTTGCTGGCTTGATCCCAAGGTCGCTGACACAGCTTGAGACCCACCTAGTCAAAGCATGTTTGAGAAATAATCAATGAACAACTAAAAAGTGATGTAACTAGAAGTTGATACTTCTCATCTTTTTCCCTCTTTCTCTCTCTCTCTCAAAAACAAACAAACAAAACACAACAACAAAAAATCACATGGCCTTATAGTTTCCTGTTTTATTCTGTGAGTTATAATCTGTTACTATCATTATATATTTTGATACTAAAATTACCCTAGGTTTGGGTAAAGAGAGCCTATTCAAGCACTTCTTTGCCCTCTGATAACACACATTCCTGGTTCATCTTGTACTTTCTCTGCCTCAGGCCTGGAAATTGCTATTTCTTTAAGAATTCTTGCTTTCTTTGAGTGGAGAATGCTTTACAGTAACCAAGATCTGGATGCTGGATGTACTCACCACTATTTATGAGGTATCATCACTCTAGGACCTTTAAATAGACAAAGCTAAGAAATATTAAGTATGTGTACATATATGAATGTGTGTATGAACAGACACATTTACATCCATGTTGATTTCTATTGTCACCAATATTTTTGAAAACCATTAATTTATGGCCCTGGCTGATTGGCTCAGTGGTAGAACATTGATCCAGCATGTAAATGCCTCAAGTTTGATTCCCAGTTGGGGCACACATGAGAAGTAACCATCTGCTTCTCCTCCCCTTCTCTCTCCCCTTTCTCATTCTCTCTTTCTTCTCCTCCTGCAGCCATGGCTAGATGGGTTTCAGTGCATTGGCCCCGGGTGCTGATGATGGCTCCATCGTGAGACTCTGCCTCAGGTGCTAAAAGTAGCTCAGTTGCCAGTGTAGGCCCCATGTGGGCAGAGCATTGACCCCAGACAGGGGTTGCCAGGTGGATCCCAGTTGGGGTGTATATGGGAGTCTATCTCCCCTCATCTTACTTAAGAAAAAAAACATTAATTTATACTTATTCCTTCAATTAGAACCCCCCTTCACCCAGGAAGATTCATTCTGTTTTCCTACTTTTTCCTATTTGAAGTCTCTTTTCTGACAGTGAGAACTCTGGCTTATATAATCTTTCCCTTGTAGGTAATCTATCTTCCACCTTCATGACCAGCCCTTCCTCCATGCAGATGCTCTCCTCACATCATTGAAGCTTCAACACCTTGGCTTGAACACTAATGTGCAGACCTTTTCTCACCACGTTCAGGGGCTGACATCATGTACCCCCAAGCATGGAGGCTCTTCTCACCCCACTCAGGCTCCACCACCCCTTTCCAGGCTGTGCAGACATCCTACTCGCCATGTTCAGTTCATCTGACACCCCGTGAAAGCTGCTTCCTGAAGGAGATGCCCTTAGGCACACATACAGATTTTAACAGGCTATCCCTTTGCATGAATTTCCTGCTCAGCCTGCTTGTGTGCTGATATCTATGATGAGCCTCCTGTCCATAAATGGTCTCCTGTCTCTACTTGGGCTGTGACACTCCTCATAAGTTAACCCTGACCAATGAGACCATATTACAGGGGTGAGCAAAAGTACCTTTGTAATTGTATTGTGACATTCTCTTGAGATAATATAAAGCTATCGTCTATTGTCATTATAACGTACACATCTTTCTCCATATGAATGACTGTAATCCTACCTTTGCTCACTCCTGTATCTCACTCAGGAGCCCCACTGCGTTGTGTCCTTTTCAACAGCTAGAGCTCTAACACCCCTTCTGTGAGCACTCTTCTCAACATCTGGTTCTCTGATTTCTCATCTGGGCAGCCCTCCTGTGCGCAGACCCTCCTTGGTCTTGGTTTGCTTCTCTAGGGCTTTGACAACCTATACTAAGGAGCTCCCCTAAGCCAGTGGTCCCCAACCTTTTTTGGGCCATGGACTTGTTTAATGTCAGAAAATATTTTCACGGACCGGCCTTTAGGGTGGGACGGATAAATGTATCATGTGACCGAGACAAGCGTCAAGAGTGAGTCTTAGACGGATGTAACAGAGGGAATCTGGTCATTTTTTAAAAATAAGACATCGTTCAGACTTAAATATAAATAAAATGGAAATAATGTAAGTTATTTATTTTTTCTCTGAGGACCGGTACCAAATGGCCCACAGACCTGTACGGTCCACGGCCTGGGGGTTGGGGACCATTGCCCTAAGCCATGTTCTCCTTATTACACTTGGGCTCAGACATCCTGTCTGGATAACCTTGGGTCTCCTCGCTCTCTTCCAGCCTAGCAAACTTCAATCTTGTTCTGTCCCCCTTAATTTTAGAAATGTATTATTCAGAAAAAAAGAGGAAGGAAGAGAAAGGAAGAGGGAAAGAAAAATGAGAATAAGAAAGAAGAAAAAAAGGGAGCTCTAATATATTTTCAAGTTTACTCAAAAATATTTTAAAGATATGTTACGATTTTTCAAACCATGAGTTAAAATAATAAAGGGCTGCAATGAGGACTTTAAAAAGTAAAATAGGATAAATCTCTTGTACTTTTTAATCTAATTCCTGGAGGACTTGAATATCTAAGGTAGACTATGTTGCCTGTAAAGCTAGTATACATGGCCGCCATCACAGCCGCCTGGCCCACGCATGTTCGCATTAGATTCGGACAGACGGTAATAAAACAATGGAGCCAAAAACTAGTGGGCCATCATCCTTAATCCTAGCTTGCACCTGGTGGGCAAGTAAAAACACTCACTGAGCTCCAAAACCCACTCATTCAGTGCTCACAAAGCTACTGACTTATCCTAGTTTCCTAAAATCAAAGGTTTCTAGCTCACTATCCTTATTCACCTCTGTAAAGCCAGTATCTCAGGCCAGGGCCAGGCCCACTATCATAGCAGCCCGGTCCATGCAGGTTCGCATTGGATTCGGACAGTCGGTAAAGAAACAGCGGAGCCAAAAGTTGATGGGCCATAGTCTTTAATTCTAGCTTGCACCCGGCGGGCAAGTAAAAATACACACTGGGCTCCAAAACCCAGTCACATTCAGTGCTCACAAAGCCACTGACTTATCCGAGTTTCCTAGAATCAAAGGTTTCTAGCTCACCAGACTTATTCTCCTCAGTTCCCCATCTCCTTCCTTATCCCAAATACAAACTCTACACAAACTGGCATCTCACTCAGCACTCCACCATCTTGGCTGCTTCTTCTGGCCTCCTCCACGTGGCCTTTCTCTGCTCTCCTCTGCTCTCTCTTCTAATGATAATCTCAGGAACCAAGGGCCCAAGCTCCCGCTCCTTCCCTATTTTATAGTGTAGAAATCCAAACTCTTAATCCAATATACAAAATAGGGAAGTCTCTAATAAAAGTCACTTCTCTGAGGCATGATTGGATTGTACCACCCCACATCAAAAAGGGTGGGAAAGGCTTAATCCCAAAACCAAGCCCCAGGCTACAAGGATTCTCAACACACATTAATATCACCTGGGGGACGGCCTCACGTGGGCACCACCATTCTCAACAAAGTGAGCATAATACATTTTATCTGCCCAACAATCCACCCCTATGCTCACTTTACTACCCACAATCTATACTGCCGGCATTCCTGTGCAAGGAAATTAGGCACATTACACAAATTACAAAAGCACAAATCATAGTTTCAACAATCACAAAGGTACACTTCACCAGTCTCTGAGCACTTAGCCCAAAGCGCAAAATGTCCTCGGCCTTCTTTCTAGCCACAGGAAAAACTTCCCGGGGCAGGGGAGTGCTTCTAGCAAAGCCACCCCCCACCCCCATCAGGGTATTTTACATTGTTCAAAATCCGTAATCCATAAGTCCATCCAACAAAGGAGCCAATGCCCACTCTGGTCGTAGTCCAGGAAATCAGTCCGTGTACATGGGGCGTCAGCCACCCCCCTCATCCCTGCCATCCTCGCAGGTCTTACACTGTGTTGGGCGGATAAAATGTATTATGCTCACTTTGTTAAAGATGCCGTCGCCCAGGTGATATTAATGTGTGTTGGGGGCAGACAGGATCATTGTAGCCTGGGGCTTGGTTTTGGGATTAAGCCTCTCCCATCCGTCTTGATGTGGGGTGGTACAATCCAATCATGCCTCAGAGAAGTGACTGTATTAGGGACTTCCCTATTTTGTATATTGGATTAAAGGGTGTGAAGCTACAGTATAAAGTGGGGGCAAAACGGGAGTTTGCCTCTTGGTTCCTGAGATTATCATTAGAAGAGAGAGCAGAGGAGAGCAGAGAAAGGCCACGTGGAGGAGGCCAGGAGAAGCAGCCAAGATGGTGGAGTGCTGAGTGAGATGCCAGTTTGTGTAGAGTTTGTATCTGGGATAAGGAAGGAGATGGGGAACAGAGATGAATAAGTCTGGTGAGCTAGAAACCTTTGATTCTAGGAAACTCGGATAAGTCAGTGGCTTTGTGAGCACTGAATGTGACTGGGTTTTGGAGCCCAGTGTGTATTTTTACTTGCCCACCAGGTGCAAGCTAGAATGAAAGGCTCATCAGATTTTGGCTCCTTTGTTTCTTTACCGACTGTCCGAATCCGATGCGAACCTGCATGGGCCAGAAGGCTGCTGTGATAGTGGCCCTGGCTGTGGCTCCTGGCTTTACACACTGTCCCAAAGAGGGGCACGGTGGCAATAGCAGTCAGCATTTCCATCTCTGCTCTGGAAAGCATGTCCAGCCCTATGTCCCCAAATCGCAGACCTACCGGGGCTGCAGTAGGTGCTCCTTCCAGCTGGGCTCTCATCTTATGGAGACTGCAGATTGCAACTCCAGCCCAATTCTCCTTATCCTCCAAAGAGGAACTGGAAACATCAGCTCCTGCTGCCGGGCTCGAACCCCGGGCTGCTGCCGCCTTCTGCTCCGCAGACCTTGCAGCTCCGGACATGGCCTCAGCTTCAGCCTCAGCTCCGACTTCCTGCCACTGCTGGCTCTCCACAACATCCAGGGCAATCCGCAACTCACGGACCTGTGAATCCTCCTCCAGCTGCTGTTCCATTTCCAGGCGAATCTCGCTAACCTGGTTGGCCTCCTCCTCCAGCACTTCCTCCAGCTCCAGGGTCAGCATTGGTTTCTCCTGCGTTTGCTCCAGCTCCTTCCACTGCTCGGTTTGCAGGTCCCGGGCAGCCTCTTCCACAGGGTTCTTAGTTTCCTCATGCATGGCTATAAAAGTCAGCCAGCCTACAATCCCCAAAAGGACAGCCATAGGGAACCCTAACACTAGCCAGTCCTCTACTCCACCGCTCAAAGGCTCCTTGCCGATCTGTATCGAATCCTGCCACAGACTATGCCAAATGTAAAGCCAGGAGCCAAAACCAGAGCCACCATCACAGCTGCCGCCTGGCCCATGCAGGTCCGCATTGGATTCGGACAGTCGGTAAAGAAACAGCGGAGCCAAAAGCTGATGGGCCATAGTCTTTAATTCTAGCTTGCACCCGGCGGGCAAGTAAAAATACACACTGGGCTCCAAAACCCAGTCACATTCAGTGCTCACAAAGCCACTGACTTATCCGAGTTTCCTAGAATCAAAGATTTCTAGCTCACCAGACTTATTCTCCTCAGTTCCCCATCTCCTTCCTTATCCCAAATACAAACTCTACACAAACTGGCATCTCACTCAGCACTCCACCATCTTGGCTGCTTCTCCTGGCCTCCTCCACGTGGCCTTTCTCTGCTCTCCTCTGCTCTCTCTTCTAATGATAATCTCAGGAACCAAGAGCCCAAGCTCCCGCTCCTTCCCTATTTTATAGTGTAGAAATCCAAACTCTTAATCCAATATACAAAATAGGGAAATCTCTAATACAAAGTCACTTCTCTGAGGCATGATTGGATTGTACCACCCCACATCAAAAAGGGTGGGAAAGGCTTAATCCCAAACCAAGCCCCAGGCTACAAGGATTCTCAACACACATTAATATCACCTGGGGGATGGCCTCACGTGGGCACCACCATTCTCAACAAAGTGAGCATAATACATTTTATCTGCCCAGCAACCTCTGTTCCCCATCTCCTTCTCTCTGCACAAACTCTGCACTAACTGGCTTCTCATTCAGCACTCCATCATCTTGGCTGCCTCTCTCCTCTCCTCCACATGGCCTTTCTCTGCTCTCTGCTCTAATGCTAATCTCAGAAACCGAGAGAGAGCAAGCTCCCGGTCTGCCCCACTTTATAGTGCAGAAATCAAAACCTTTAATCCAATTTACAAAATAGGGAAGTCTCTAATATAAAGTCACTTATCTGAGGCATGATGGGATTGCACCTCCCCACATCAAAAAGGGTGGGAAAGGCTTAGTTCTAAAACCAAGCTCCAGGCTAGAAGGATCCTGCCTGCCCACAGCTCACCCCCAACACACATTAATATCACCTGGGCAACGAGTTTCCACATGGGCAGTGCCATCTTTAACAAAGTGAGCATAATATATTTTATCTGCCCAACATTGCCCAATTACAGACTTACACAGCCTCTTTCCACCCTTCTAAGCCCAAACTTCTCTCCCGGTATCTTGCCATTTTGAAAAGAGAGAAGCTACACCTGGTGTACCTTATCAGTGCTATATACCGAGGTGGAAAATAAAAACAAGAAAACTGTATCATGATTTCCCCCATGCTGTAAAAGGCTCTGGCCACTTTCCTTTCCTGCCCATTGGAAAATAAGAAGCAGAAGCAAGGGCCAAACTCATACTCACAACTATCAAAGGCAAAGTGACATTGCTCACGCCAAAGACCCTGAAATTTGACTAAATAATTTGCTAACTGCTCTCTCTGGGGCTTGATGGGATAGAAAGACTCCTCTCAGAGACTTTCCTATTTGTTCTTTTGGTTTCTATTGCTCACATGGGCACCACTTGTCACGGAGACAATGAGTACCCAGAGATCACATGGCGGGCACCAAGAGACCTAGAGGAGACTGCCTCACAACACCTATACAGGTTTCATGAGACAGCTGACCCCTGTTCCTTATGGGTATTTATTGATACACACAAATAGAAGCAGGAATGAGAATGAGGAAGTCAGGAAGGGGAACTACTTACAGCAGATAAAATGGCAAGGGAGTAGCTCAAATGGCCCTACCTATTGATTAATCAGAATTGCTAATTCTATACCTATTGTGCTGCCTTCAGTACTTTTGTCAGTAAAGCCACTGTGGCTTTTGCCTCAGGGAACTGACTCAGTCTCTGTTCTATGTTGCCATTCAGGGTCTCTACAGTTGTCAAGGATAGTAAGTGGCAAGACTTGAATGAAACCCTGTTGGTCAAATAAGTTTGTAAATATGATATATATGTTTGCTCGCTTGTGACTTATATTGGGTGTGGGGGACAGGCTATAAGCAGGCCAGGTCGTTGTAGCCTAAGGTTTGGTTTTAGGACTAAGCTTTTCCCCACACCCTTGACTGATTGTATGATCTGGGTGGTGCACTCTCATGAGGAATCCAATTATGCCTTGGATAAGTGACTTTGTATCAGAGACTTCCTTGTTTGTATATTGGATTAAGGGATTTTGGTTTTCTACACTATAAAGTGGGACAGACCAGGAGCTGGCTCACTCAGTTCCTGCTATCACAATTGCAGGGGCTTCCCTGATCCCTGGCCCTTCATGGGAAAAGCTGGTTTTCTGCTTTTCCCTTGTCTTCTTTTGTGGTTTGCCTGTCTTGGTGAGACACCAATAAATAGGATGGCCTCCCATCCTCTGACTCCGCTATTTCTTTATCGTCTGCCCGAATCCAATGGGAACCTGCATGTGAATGGCCATGATGGCGGCTCCTGGCCTTACAAACCCCAAGGCTCTAACTAGTAGTAATCAGATGCTTCTATGTCATCTAGGTGGGTAAATCATCACATTTTGTAGGTCAGGGAAATAATCTGATTAGAATTATGTTAATAAAAGGTCTACCGGAAAGTTCTGTTCGTTTTTGGATTAAAACAAAATACAAATTTTTCTTATCATCAATAAACTTTATTAAATAATATAATTGCCATTATTATTAATGATTTCTTGCCAGCGTGAGGGCAATTTGTATATCCTATTTTTGAAAAATGTTTTATCTTTTGATGCGAAAAATTGAAACAGTGCTTTTTTGATATCTTCTTCATTTTTGAATTTTTTGCCCTTCAAAAAATTTTGTAAGGACAAAAACAAGTGATAGTCGGAGGGTGCTAAGTCCAGGGAATATGGTGGATGTGACAGACATGCTTCTGTAGCATTTCTTTCTTGTTGAAATTCGTAAAAATTATAGTGGCGTAAATGAACTATATCAGTAGCCATGGGTACACTATCGCTTCACACATAAGACTAACGTGAATCAACTTTGTTTTAGTTAATTTGCTACGTCAGTTTGTATACATTAAGTGATAAAAATAGAGAGTCCAAATAAACATGTGCTTACGTGTCAAAACTTGTTGTGATAGAAACGGACAGAACTTTCTAGTAGACCTTATATATTGTTGGTCAAATAAGTTTTTAAATATGACATATATGTTTGCTCGCTTGGGGTGTGGGAGACAGGCTGTAAACTGGCAAAGTCATTATATCCTAAGGCTTAGTTTTAAAACTAAGCTTTTCCCTATACCCTTGACTGTTGCACTCTTATGAGGAATCCCATTTATGCCTCAGATAAGTGACTTTGTATCACAGACTTCTTTATTTGTATATTGGATTAAAGGTTTTAATTTCTACAATATAAAATGGGGACAGACCGGGGGCTCGGGCTCTTTCGGTTCCTGCTATCACCATTGCAGGGGTGTTGGTCAAATAAGTTTGTAAATATAATATATATGTTTGCTCACTTATAGTTTGCATTGGGTGTGGGGACAGGCTGTAAATAGGCAGGGTGGTTATAGCCTAAGCCTTAGTTTTAAAACTAAGCTTTTCCTCACAGCCTTGACTGATTGCATGATGTGGGGTGGCACACCCTCAGGAGGAATCCCATTATGCCTCAGATAAATGACTTTGTATCAGAGACTTCCTTGTTTGTATATTGGATTAAAGGTTTTGATTTCTACACTATAAAATGGGGCAGACCAGGAACTTGCTCTCTCTTGGTTCCTGAGATTAGCATTAGAGGAGAAGAGTGATTGCATTCTAGGAGGAGGGCAGAGAGCAGGGAGGAGAGCAGAGAAAGGCCATGTGGAGGCCAGGAGAAGCAGCCAAGATGGCAGAGTGCTGAGAGAGAAGCCAGTTTGTGCAGAGTTTGTGCAGAGAGAAGTAGATGGGGAACAGAGGTGAATAAGTCTGGTGAGCTAGAAACCTTTGATTCTAGGAAACTTGGATAAATCAGTAGCTTTATGAGCACTGAATGAGTGGGTTTTGGAGCCCAATGTGTGTTTTTACTTGCCTGCCAGGTGCAAGCTAGAATTAAAGCTAATGGCCCACCAGTTCTTGGATCCATTGTTTCATTACCGTCTGTCCGAACCTAATGCAAACCTGCATGGGCCGGGCAATTGTGATGGTGGCCATGGCTACTGGCTTTACAAGGGGCCTCCCTGATCCTTTGCCCTCCATGGGAATAGCAGGTTTTCTGCTTTTCCCTTGGCTTCTCTTGTGGCTTGCCTGTCTTGGTAAGACACCAATAAACAGAATGGCCCACCATCCTCTGACTCTGCCATTTCTTTACCGTCTGCCCAAATTCAATGAGAACCTGCATGTGAACGGCCATGATAGTGGCTCCTGGCTTTACATATATTTTTTTTTTAATTTTATTTTTCTTTTTTGAAGCTGGAAATGGGGAGAGACAGTCAGACAGACTCCCGTATGCGCCTGACCGGGATCCACCCGGCACACTCACCAGGGGCGATGCTCTGCCCACCAGGGGGCGATGCTCTGCCCCTCCGGGGCATCGCTCTGCCACGACCAGAGCCACTCTAGCGCCTGGGGTAGAGGCCAAGGAGCCATCCCCAGCGCCCGGGCCATCTTTGCTCCAATGGAGCCTTGGCTGCGGGAGGGGAAGAGAGAGACAGAGAGGAAGGAGGGGGCGGTGGAGAAGCAAATGGGCGCTTCTCCTATGTGCCCTGGCCGGGAATCGAACCCGGGTCCCCCACACACCAGGCCGACGCTCTACCGCTGAGCCAACTGGCCAGGGCCTACATATATATTTTAATAAAAGGAAACATACTTTATAAACTGCTTGAACAGTGAGGAAATTTCAGGAAAGATTATATAAACCATTTATTTGTCAAACTGTAAGTGCTCCTGAATGTCTAAAATTAAATATTGTCTTTCTCAAAATTAATTTGTTCCAGAGAGTAAATATTCTTTTTTTCAACATTACATGTAGTATATTGTGATATATGATTACTGTATAGCCAGTATTTGTGGCCACCATCACAGCCGCCTGACCAACGCAGGCTCAGGTTTGATTCGGATTGATTGTAAAGAAACAATTGAGCCAAAAACTGGTGGTCTATATTCATTTAATCTAGATTCGCACTCGGCAAGCTAGTAAAACAAACACACTGAGCTCCAAAACCCACTCACATTCAGTGCTCCCAAAGCTACTGACTCATCCGAGTTTTTCTAGAATCAAAGGCTTCTACCTCACCAGTCTTATTTACCTCTGTTCCCCATCTCCTCCTCCATGAACTGCCTCCTCCACATGGCTTCTCTACTCTGCTACACCATGGGCTCTTCCTCTATACAAGAACGTGATCACTCTTCTCAAATTGCCTCCTAGCTCCTTCTTTAAAAACCTTTTTGCGTGAAAGGCCCTCCCCCAGCATGAAAGGCAATCAGCCACCCCTTGTGGGCAGCGGGCATCTTTAACAGGGTGAGCAAAATATGTCTTATCTGCCCAAAAATTGCCTAGATATATATAATAGAGTTGAGTTCAGAAATTTGAAAAAATACAAATTATTTTCTAAACAATTTTAATTTTATAAGTGGGAAATGGCAGTTGCTGTTTTAAAGATCCCTTTAGTATAAATGTTTTGTATGTAATTATTATCTGCATACTTGTAGTATATATAAATCTGGATGTTTAAGTTATTTGTTTTAGTAAAAGATATTTCCATTGTCATGAAATTTCATAAATTTGGCTGAATCTTGGAGATGCAAATCTAGTCATTCAGAGTGAACCTACAACACACTGAAGTAAACCATAACATTTTTCATCATGTGCCTACTTTGTAGCTTAAACTAATTTCAAGGTCTTCAAAAGTATTTCTTGTTTAAGTTAGAACCTTACTGTCCTGTGCTTCCTTAATCACAGATTCTCCTGCCTTAGCTGAGTAAATGTGACATTTGAAAATAATCCCCACCCAAATAATACCACCACAAGATTATGACTATATATTTATATTTAATCATTAACAGTAAAGAAATGCAGGAACAGATTTTTATTTAAGTTAAAGTCCCATTTCATAGGTCTTTCTCTTTTTTCAAAGCAGGTTAGAAAAACTCTTAGTCCCCAAATTAAGTTATACTTCATGAGAGCAAGGTATCTACTATCTATGTGTTGTAGAGTTTGAGACCTTTTTGAGAAAAGGGACCTTTACCTTGTATATAGGGCAAGGTTTAAAGTAGGTGCTGATTAATAAAAAATGACTAACTAAAGAACAAATGATCTAGAAACTGTATTCTTAAGATTGTTTATTTTTTTGTCTTTTGAGGAGAATGTGACTGTAGACCTAGGGTGTTGTCACTGACCAGTATCTTCTCTGTTGTTGTTGTTTTTTGACCAGTCTGTTAATGTATTTGGAAGTTAATGCCAATGTCATGTAATAAAACTGCTACTTCTTTCAGATCTGAGAAGTCACCTCACTGTTAGTCACTCTGGCTTTTTGCTATAAAATTCCCTTCACCTATTCCTCAGAAAAACATGGTCATTAAAAAAAAGTGGTTGAGTTGAAAAAACACACACACAAACACATTCTTTATCTCATGTTAATAAGTACAAGTCTCAAAAATGACCAGAGGTGAGAAAAATAAATATGCGTCAGTTTTGTGTATGCTTGTATTTGCATAATTCACAGCAGAGGAAAAAAGAAAAAAATTTTTTTCTCTTTCATCTCTAACCATATGGTTTTTAATTCAAAGTTAAGTCTGTGGTTCATCACTATTATGATGACTTTTCTACCTGCCAAGAACAGCAGCTGATTAGTGGTCTAAACATTTGTGCATCATTTGATGAATAGATGTGAAATAGCTTTGGAGATGACATATTGTAATTTATGAGAAATATATATTTGGCCTTTATCCACAATTCCTGGCTCACGGCTCCCAAAACTCTAGAAATTTCCTAAATGTTGAAAAAGATCAAGGTGACTTTTGTTATGTTAATGAGGTGACTTTTGGAAAGCACATAAGGATGGAGCTGGTTTCCAGTAGTAGAGCCAGTGATTTAATTTGGGGGGTTGGAACTTTTAGTCCCCCAGCTCCACACACACACCTGGGAGTGGAGGAGAGGAGTTCCAGAAGGAATTTAATTACCAGTAGTTAACAATTTTATCAATCCTACCTATGTAACTAAGCCTCTATAAAAATCCAAAATGACAACAGTTTGGGGAGATTAGGGTGGTGAACACAGGAGATTTGGGGAGGATAGAGTGCCTAGAGAGGCCGTAGAAGCTCCACACCCCTTCCCACATAACTTGCCCTATTTATCAATTCTATCTGGCTATTCCTGAGTTATACATCCTTTTACAATAAACTGGGGATCTAGTAAATATATGATTCCCTGAGGTCTGTGAGCTACTTTAGCAAATTAATTGAACCCAGCCAAGGAGAGGATCTTGCGAACCTCTGATTGATTCCTAATTGATCAGAAGTACAGGTAACAATCTGGGCTTGTGAGTGGCATCTCAACTGAGTTGCCAAGGAGGAGTTGCTGGAACCTCCCATCTGTAGTTGATCGGTGAGTAGCACAGCCTGGGTTTGCAACTCACATCTGAAAGGGGTGCGGGGAAGGCAGTTTTGTAGGGCTGAACCCCAAACCTGTGAAATCTGAGACTAGTTCCAGGTAGATAGTGTCAGAATTGAGTTGAGTTCTTGAACATTCTGATGGTTTGTTTGTTGGTGTTGGTATGTGGGGAAGCCTCCACCACTACAATGGGAATTGGGTTTTAGAAAATTGAAAGAGGAGGTTTTCTAACTACAGGGAGAAAAATTGGATGAAGAAGCGTGGATGTTATCAGGTGTTTCCGAATTCAGCACAACTTTGTTTTTCAGGTCACAGTGCAAGCCATAGCTCTTCAGTCAAGTTTCCTTGACTGCTATGGAAATGAGAATTAGAACAATGCCAGGAATCTAATTTTTATTTCCAGGTGCCTTTATGGTAGGAAATTACCTAATTTGAACTAAATCAAATTTGAATTAGTCTTATGCTACAAAACAGAGTTATGGATTTATTTCCTTACCATAAATAAAATACATTATTATTAACAATAATAATTAGATTTTGTCAGGCTTCAATATGAGGTGTTGCAACATGGAAAAGAAAATGAGTTCACTTACCCCGTTAACAGTAAATGGTATGGAAGTGTTATGGGACTAAAGGAGTTCATTTGCCTGCTCTCATCAAAGCTCAATGAACAGAAGTTTGTAGCCAAAAAAGTAAGTGTTTTTATTTGAGGAGGTGGTGCTACACCCAAAGTCACAGGTGATCTAGTGTTCAAAGACCTAGCTTTCTGATGGCTTTCAGGGAATGGACTAGTTATATAGAAGAAAAATCATTAATCATGGTGGTCAAATGAGTTGGGGTCATGGGTTCTACTGATTGGTTGGGGCCAGATAGGAAGTAGTTGGTCATTGTATCAGGTCCTGATGTTAGCGGTGGCATTGTTCTCTCTGGTTTCCTGAGGGTGTGGTCCATAGGGTCCTTTCGATTTCATGGGCCTGGGGATGAAACACAGCTGAAGTCAATATATAAGGTCTACCGGAAAGTTCTGTCCATTTTTGGAATAAAACAAAATACAAATTTTTCTTATCATCAATAAACTTTATTAAATAATATAATTGCCATTATTATTAATGATTTCTTGCCAGAATGAAGGCAATTTGTATATCCCATTTTTGAAAAATGTTTTATCTTTTGATGCAAAAAATTGAACCAGTGCTTGTTTGATATCTTCTTCATTTTTGAATTTTTTACCCTTCAAAAAATTTTGTAAGGACAAAAACAAGTGATAGTCGGAAGGTGCTAAGTCCGGGGAATATGGTGGATGCGACAGACATGCTTCTGTAGCATTTCTTCCTTGAAATTCGTAAAAATTACAGTGGCATAAATGAACTTTATCAGTAGCCATGGGTACACTATCGCTTCACACATAAGACTAATGTGAATCAACTTTGTTCTAGTTGATTTGCTACGTCAGTATGTATACATTAAGTGATAAAAATAGAGAGGCACACATGCGCCAAATAAACATGTGCTTATGTGTCGAAATTTGTTGTGATAGAAACGGACAGAACTTTCCGGTAGATCTTATATTTATATTATCTTTAGCTTGACAGAAACTCTGTTTCTGTGGTCAACAGACCTAAGACTTTGTTCTTAATTTGATACAGATTATAATCTGATGTCATTAGTGCTTAATAATTATGGAAGGAAGTGGACAGACAGAAAGGGTCATATTAAAGAAATGGAGTTTCTGCATGATTACAGAAAGCAAGCAGCTGAGGCAGGATTACAGAAAGAAGGGAGGTTAAGTAAGCCAGTAAGATATTCCTTTAGCTGGGGTTAAAAAAGAGATTTGACAATAAGCTGCAATAAAATATATATATTCTAATTTTTAAACTGGTATGAGTACATGGGTATTAGTTCTATTTTTCATAATAGTGCTTTTTATCATACAGATTATAAAATACATTGTGTACATTTGGGGGTGTGTAACTTATGTCTCACTATTTTGTAATGCATATTTCAATGATCAAAGGCTGAATACTCAGTAAATCTGAATTAGATTTCTATCAGAATTCTTAAAATGCTTGTTTCAGAGCCAATGAAGGAAATAAAATTTCACAGGGAGGCAATTGAGAAGACTCTGTAAAAGAACATCTTTTCTTGGCCTTCAACCCCAATTAATCCTCTGTACTCTCTTCCATTGTGTGTAATTATGAAACTATTTCCTGACTTCCCTTGACTCTACAGTGGTTTCAGTTCAGAACCTAATTGAGTCTCTCCTTAACTGTAAAAGGTCAATGGCAGAGGTTTGCCTTAATATATTATCAAAAGCACAGATCATGGCCAATTGAGAAAGTATTCTCTTTACAAATTACTTCTATAATGGAACTAGGAGAGGTTTGAAAATTTTCTCCCATTATTATTCTAATGAATAGTATTATACATGTATAATTTTCCTAGAGGAGTGCTTTGAAAGTTATACGCTCTGCAAATCAGTGTGCGCACACACACACCAAACCAATAAATAGCAGTCAGTTGTTTATGTGTTTTATCACATATTGTTCAGTGGAACTTCTAATCCCAGTCATGTTCGATAGAGCTAGGGCTCTATAAAACAACACAGGGAATTTCTTTTTTCTGAAAAATTTGGAATGCACAGTTACAGCTCTTTTTGCATTTCCAATGACGTATGAAAGAATGCTACAAAGCGAACCTTATACATAGCAAAATCAGGAAGTTGGCAAATATTTCTAGACGTTGTCTTCTCTTACATTTTCTAAAATAAATAAATAGATAGATAGATAGATAGATAGATAAATAAATAAAAATAAAACTACAGCCAAGCTTTAGCTTATTCTCGTTGGACTGTTTATTTAATGACGCACATAGGCCTGACATGCTGTGGAAAGTTTAATGCTCAAAAACTTTCAACTGTTCATCATCAACATTTATAGTTAAAAGCTACTGCTGCTCTGCCTTTCCCTCTTAGTATTTTGGTTTCATCATTTCATTGAGGATATAGAGAGCGGAATAATATTCAGTGAGTCCACATATTTGATTGGGTTTATTTACTCAAGGTTTTGTTTGGTGCTGAAAAAAAAACCCGCAGGTGTTATTTGCACTCTTTATTTTAATAAGAATTTAGGAATTTCATCGAAATACATTATAACAGAATGATATCTTAATGGTTAACTTCACAGGGAAACGTTTTATTTATACTTACATGCCAAACACAAGCTCAAATTAAGCTGTAATGATCTTTCAACTTACTGAATTTTCTTTCCTAAAAGTAAAAACCTCCTAGTTGTAGAATAATCCAGTTTATTTCAATTAGATTGAAACTTTTATTTGGCAATTGAATTTCCCAGCACATTTAAAGAATCTGTTAAGAACCTATAAACTTTTCCTGCAGAAGTGCCTAATGTCTTCACAACAGGAATTTGAGCTGAGTGCCAGGAATTGCCTACTGAGAAGCCAAAGATCAGGAGCCTCAGAACTAATTCATGGCACTCAAGTGTCCAGAGGGAGATGATTGTTGCTTAAAAGCTGGGGAGTATATTAAGTAAATACTTCAGAGTATCAAAGGAGGAGGAAAAAAATTTGTGTTTTTGTCTGCTTCTTGGTATTGGCTCAGCTCCCCTCTTATTTTTCCTCTTCTTTTTTACAGAATTGATCCTTGCTTGATGAGTGAGGAAAGGAAGTATTGTTTAAAGAGCAGTCGGTCCTATGTGTGTTGCTGTCATTGGTTGCTCTCAGGATCTATGCCTCCTGAAAGTGATGGAGTCAGTGGTGGGATTCAAATAATTTAACAACCGGTTCTCTGCCCTAGTGACAGTTTTAAGTATAAAAAAAGATATACCAAAAAATAGTTTATTATTTCATGCATTTAATTCTTAAATAAGAACAATAAAAGAGGTACACAAAACTAGATTATGTTATAAGAAAGAGTTTTAAAATATTAATGAAAAAATATTAAATAATACCTGGCAAAAAAACAATAAAACTGTTAAGATATTTCCATATTGCTTCTCGATTGGTGTCCTCACTTGGTGAATTTTTTTCACCTATAGACGGAATGAACATTACTACAGGAACTTAGAATATGGTGTTGTGCACCATTAAAAAAGAGTAAAGAATGTAAATTTGTGATTTACACATTGGGTGGCTGCTCAGGTGCCCACCTTAGAGAGAACCCTGATTACAAGTGCCATTTTAACAACCAGTTCGCTGAACTCAACACAAAATTAGGTATCGGTTCTGCCAAACTGGGACAAACTGGCTGAATCCCACTACTGGACTGAGTGTAGCACAGAGCCACTTCCCTAAGGAGAGAAGCAACATTCTTTCTTTTGTCATAGATTTTGAAGACAAGTAGCCCAGGTACTGCGGTTAACAGGCCCTCTTACATGGCTACATACTCCATAAACATCTGCACTTGCCATAAATGGAAGGACGTTGCACAAAGCAATAATCAATGTCTTTTCTTTGTTTCATTTATAGAGCACTGTCTATTTACTTCCATAAACTGCCATCCACCTTGCCCATCCTAGAACAACTCAATTTAAACTGCTAGACCAGAAGTATTCATGGCTTTAGAAAAATTTTTTACAGCAAAACCAGAAAATCAGGACACCAAACTCCTCTTGACTTTTATGCCTAAGGGCAAGTCAGGAAAAAACTTGGAAGAATGTATAGTATCCCATTCACAACTAGATGACATTCTCTGAGGTGTGAAGGAAAGAGTTAGAGAAAATGGCAAGAGAATGCAATGTTGGTAGGCTCTAGGGATCTCTGGGCCCCGGTCCTGATAAGCATGGTCACATCTCCAGAAATATATGACCAAATATTTTGCTCAGTTTTCTTGTCTGAGACCTTGGGAGTAGAAGTCTTGTAGAAGTTCCCATCCCAATAGCAATGGCTATATAGGGAGCCAAGTACAGACTCATCAAGCTTCTCGCACCCTTGCAGTGATATGGGAGAGCAACACAATTTTTTAGTGCCTTCAACATGATATGAATGTTCGGTGGGGAAATTCATGACCTCTGAAAAAGTTTCAAAATGACAGGAGAAAGCTGGTGCAATATGGATCAAGCAGCCAGAGACCATGTGATCTGAAATGCTAGTTTTAATAGGTACTCAATTTTCATATTCTGTCTTATTTATCTGTCTATTCATGTATTGATACTGAACATTTTTAATTACAGTGACTTTATAGCTGGTTCCAATATCTGGCAAAACTACTCCCTTGCATTCATTTTCATTTTCAGAGATTGCTAGGTATTCCTGAATGCTTTTTTTTTTTCTCAACTTACCTAACTGTATTGATAAAGTGCTGAGTTACAGTTTGAGATGATCGTTTTTTTTTAAAAAAAAGTATTGCTTTAAAAATATTCAGTTAATGGTTGCCAGGGTGGAGGGAGGGAAGAAGGTGCCTGTGGCTATAAAAGAACAACACAGAGGACCCTTCTGATAGAGCCGTTCTATATCATAACTGAGGTGATGGACACACGAACCTATATACGCAACATTAGTTTTATTACTTCATTATTTTTCAGAACATGTAACATTTATATATTATTCTTCCACTCTTACCACAACTCTTGTTTCATTTCTTACAATGAAGTATATTAAAAGCATCAATTCTTTTGCTGAAGTTTTTCTGTTGACTGTTGGGTGGAGCTCATTCTCTTGTAGATATCTAAGTAAGAGCTCATAGGTAAAACATTCTCTCAGTTTATGTATAAAATAGTTTTTCTATAGTTTTTTTTTCATTTATTTATTCATTTTAGAGAGGAGAGAGAGAGACAGAGAGGAGAGACACAGAGAGAGAAGGGGGGGAGGAGCTGGAAGCATCAACTCCCATATGTGCCTTGACCAGGCAAGCCCAGGGTTTTGAACCGGCGACCTCAGCATTTCCAGGTCGATGCTTTATCCACTGCGCCACCACAGGTCAGGCCAGTTTTTCTATAGTTTTGACACTGGAAACACATCTTGGTTGAATGTAAAGTCACTAATTTATTTAATTTCTGGAAATCACCTTATTTTATGTCTGTTTCTTTTTTATTCAACCTATATTTTTGAGTTTCATCTATATTGGCATGGGGAGTAATTCACTTCATTGAAAGGTATTATTGTATTCTGTGAATGTACCACGTGTCATTTTCTTGATGGGCAATTTTATTTTTCTAGTTTTGAGCTGTTATGAATGATACTGCCTTGTACAACTTTGTATGTGTCTCGACAATATTTATATAAAACCATGTGAAAAGACCGTATGTGACATATTAAGAAAAAAATTTTTTTTATATATAAATGTGCCATGGCTTTTTTATGAAGTATGTACATATTCAATTTTCAGAAACACTGAGAAACTAGTTTCCAGGGTGTTGGGACCCATTTACAGTGACGATAGCAGTGCACAGGAATCCCTTGCTTACATCCTCAGCTACACTTGCTTTTCACTTCCAGCTGTCTTGTGGGGAGCTGGTGGCAGCTCACATTTTAATATACAATTTCCTGATAACTCATAAGAACAAACACTTTTCGTGTGTTTACTGGTCATCCTGATTTCTTGTTCATGAAGAGTCTGATATATATTCTAAATACATATATAATCTAAATAAATTCCCTCATCTCTCATTCTGTGGCTAGCCTCTTCACATTCTTACTGGTGAGTATGATAAAGAGCAATTAGTATTTTTTTTATTAATTTTAATGGGGTAACATTAATAAATCAGGGTACATATTTTCAGAGAAAACATCTCCAGGTTATTTTGACATTTAATTATGTTGCATACCCATCTCCCAGAGTCAAATTGTCTTCCATCACCTTCTATCTGGTTTTCTTTTTGCCCCTCCCCTGCCCCTCACCACACTCTTGTCCATGTCTCTTAGTCTCATTTTTATGTCCCACCTATGTATGGAATGATGCAGTTCTTAGTTTTTTTGATTTGCTTATTTCACTCAGTAAAATGTTACCAAGCTCCATCCATGTTGTTGTAAATGATCCAATGTCATCATTTCTTATGGCTGAGTAGTATTCCATAGTGTATATGTGCCACATCTTCTTTATCCAATCATCTATTGAAGGGCTTTTTGGTTGTTTCCATATCTTGGCCACTGTGAACAATGCTGCAATGAGCATGGGGCTGCATGTGTCTTTACATACCAGTGTATTTGAGTTTGGGGGTATATACCCAGTAGAGTCATTGCTGGGTCATATGGTAGTTCTATTTTTAGTTTTTTGAGGAACCACCATATTTCTTCCATAATGGTTGTACTACTTTACATTCCCACCAACAGTGAATGAGGGTTCCTTTTTCTCCACAGCCTCTCCAACACTTATTACCTGTCTTTTGATAATAGCTAATCTAACAGGTGTGAGGTGGTATCTCATTGTAGTTTTGATTTGCATTTCTCTAATAGCTAATGAAGATAAGCATCTTTTCATATATCTGTTGGCCATTTGTATTTCTTCCTGAGAGAAGTGTCTGTTCATGTCCTCTTCCCATGTTTTTATTGGATTATTTGTTTGTTGTTGAGTTTTATGAGTGCTTTGTATATTTTGGATATTAGGTCCTTACCTGTGCTGTTGCTTGAAAATATCATTTCCCATTTAGTTGGCTGTCTGTTTTGTTGTCAGTTTCTCTTGCTGAGCAAAAACTTCTTAGTGTGATGTGGTCTTATTCATTTATCTTTGTCTTTACTTCTCTTGCCTTTGGAGTCAAATTCATAAAGTGCTCTTTATAACCAAGGTCCATGAGTTTAGTACCCATGTTTTCTTCTATGTACTTTATTGTTTCAGGTCTTATATTTAGGTCTTTGATCCATTTTGAATTACTTTTAGTATAAGGGGACAAACTGTAGTCAAGTTTCATTCTTTGGCATGTGGCTTTCCAGTTTTCCCAGCACCATTTGTTGAAGAGGCTTTCTTTTCTCCATTGTGTGTTGTTGGCCCCTTCATCAAAAATTACTTGACCATATATATGTGGTTTTATTTCTGGGCTTTCTATTCTGTTCCATTGGACTGAGTATCCATTTTTCTGCCAATACTATGTTGTTTTGATTGTTGTGGCTCTATAATATAATTTGAAGTCAAGTATTATAATGCCCCCAGCTTCGTTCTTTTTCCTTAGGATTGCTTTGGCTATTCGGGGTTTTTTATAGTTGTATATAAATCTGATGGGTTTTTTTGTTCCATTTCTTTAAAAAATGCCATTGGAATTTTGATGTCAATTGCATTGAATTTGTATATTGCTTTGGGTAATATAGTCATTTTGATTATATTTATTCTTCCTATCCAAGAACAAGGAATATTTTTCTATTTCATTGTATCTTTTTTTAAAAGATTTTATTTATTCATTATAGAGAGGAGAGAGAGTGAGAGAGAGAGGGAGAGAGAGAGAGAAGGGGGGAGGAGCAGGAAGCATCACTTCCCATATGTGCCTTGACCAGGCAAGCCCAGGGTTTTGAACCGACAACCTCAGTGTTTCCAGGTTAACACTTTATCCACTGCGCCACCACAGGTCAGGCCTCACTGTGTCTTTTTTGATTTCCCTTAACAATGCTTTGTAGTTCTCATTATATAGGTCCTTTACATTCTTTGTTATGTTTATTCCTAGGTATTTTTTTTCATATTTTTTTTTCTTTTTTGTATTTTTCTGAAGCTAGAAACCGGGAGAGACAGTCAGACAGACTCCCGCATGCGCCCAACCGGGATCCACCCGGCACGCCCACCAGGGAGCTACGCTCTGCCCACCAGGGGGTGATGCTCTGCCCCTCCGGGGCGTGGCTCTGCCGTGACCAGAGCCACTCTAGCGCCTGGGGCAGAGGCCAAGGAGCCATCCCCAGCACCCGGGCCATCTTTGCTCCAATGGAGCCTCTGCTGCGGGAGGGGAAGAGAGAGACAGAGAGGAAGGAGAGGGGGAGGGGTGGAGAAGCAGATGGGCGCTTCTCCTGTGTGCCCTGGCTGGGAATCGAACCTGGGACTTCTACACGCCAGGCCAACACTCTACCACTGAGCCAACGGGCCAGGGCCATTTTTTTTATTGTTGCAACCATGAAGGGGATTATTTTTTTGAGTTCATTTTCTGATGTTTCATTGTTGGCATATAGGAAGGCAATACACTTTTGTATGTTAATTTTGTATCCTGCGACCTTACTGTATTGCTTTATTGTTTCTAATAATCTCTTTGTGGAGTCTTTGGGTTTTTTGATGTATAGGATCAAATCATCTGCAAAAAGTGAAACCTTTACTTCTTCTTTTCCAATATGAATGCCTTTTATTTCTTTTTCTTGTCTGATTGCTCTGGCTTGAGCTTCCAGCACCACATTAAATAAGAGTGGAGAGAGTGGACAATACCGTCTTATTCCTGATTTAAGGGGAAAACTCCTCAGTTTTATGCCATTTAATATTAATATAATGTTAGCTGACAGTTATCATAAATGGCCTTTATTATGTTGAGATGTTTTCCTTCTATATCCATTTTGTTGAGTGTTTTAAACATAAAATTGTGTTGTATTTTATCAAATGCCTTTTCTGCATCTATTGATAGGATCATGTGGTTTTTGTTCTTTGTTTTGTTGATATGGTGTATTACGTTAACCATTTTATGTATGTTGAACCATCCTGTGATTCTGGGATGAATACCACTTGGTCATGATGTATTTTTTTTAACATGTTGTTGTATTCGATGTGCTAGTATTTTGTTTAGTATTTTAGCATCTGTATTCATTAGAGATATTGGTCTGTAGTTTTCTTTTTTTGTGCTGTCCTTGCCCTGTTTCGGTATGAGGGTTATGTTGGCCTCATAAAATGTGTTTGGAAGTATTGCTTCTTCTTCAATTTTTTGGAAGACTTTGAGTAGAATAGGAACCAAATCTTCTTTGAATGTTTGATAGAATTCACTAGTATAGCCATCTGGCCCTGGACTTTTATTTTGGGGGAGGCTTTTAATAATTTTTTTATTTTCTTCCTGCTTATGGGTCTGTTTAGGTTTTCTGCTTCTTCATGACTCAGTCTAGGAAGATTGTATTGTTCTAGGAATTTATCATTTCTTCTAGATTGTTGAATTTGGTGCATATAGTTTTTCATAGTATTCTACAATAATTCTTTGTATAGCTATGATATCTGCGGTGATTTCTCCTCTTTCATTTTGGATTTTGTTTATATGAGTCCTTTATCTTTTTTCCTTGGTGAGTCTTGCCAAGAGTTTGTCAATTTTGTTGACCTTTTCAAAGATCTGGTGAAGTAATTTTATCTGGAAGTTTTCCTTTTGGAAGGTGGATGACTTGGAAACAGGAAACTGACTAAAAAGGAGTAAGTTATAGAATACTGCATAAAATGTAGCATTTGGAAAAAGCTCAACCAAGTACAAAGAAGCAATATGTAGTTTAGATATATAAGATATGTTAAAAATCACAGCTGTGTCTTAAAAAATGAATATGTGAAAATAATTAAGATTGCAATTACCTAGCAAGCGGTGCCAAGGAATGGGGAAGGAACACCCAGGAAGATGCTATATTCTAGATGTTAAATTATTTAAGGGTTTCTTTAACTATTAGCTCTATAACTTATATATATGTTATACATATTCTTTGATATGTGTCAAATATTGCATTCCAAATATTTAAGAATAAGTAAATATTAATAGCAAATATTTGCCTCATCTTAAATCACTGAGAATTTAAAATATAAAATAAAATTTTTGTTTTTCAATAATGTAGTAGGTTGAGTATTGCAGCCATTAACTGAAATCAAACCTTAAGGGTAGACATTCTATTCAGATAGGAAAATATAGCATGTTACATTTTTATACTCTTGAATTTTCTTGTCTGGGATTTTCATCTTTGCTATAATTGCTTAATAGTTGTTTAATAGATGTTGATTTAATGAATAAAGCAGTTCATTAAGTCCTGACATGCCAGCATTATTTGTGGAGGCATGCACTTAAATAATGATTAAATAATGCCTGAACTATAGGAGGGGGTGTTTTAATTAACAAAGGAGAAAGGTGAAAACTTTAGCCAGAGGAACAGAAATTAATCTTATACCAGGGTGTGAAAATTTAAAGTGTCCTTGCAATGAGCAAAGTAAGGTCTTTGAAGTACCTAGGGAGAGACGCTTATTTGACATCGAGAAAATTAGAATAATTCTAGGCATAGAATGTTGCCTAGTGACTTATTAAGCATTTTCCTCTTGATTTTAAAGATCAGCCAAATGCTAAAGTGCCTAAATGGAACTTGGCCCAGCTTCCTAAAATCGTTAATGATTGATAGCCCCATAAATATAAAAATGCAGATGGAATAGCATTAAAATGAGGGTTGAAAAAATCATGTCTTCACTCACAAAGTTGAGACAAATGGCAAACATTTCCAGACATGGAAATAGTTATTTACATAACTATCTATGAAGTTAAATCTACATATATATTATATATACATATATGGGGATATATATATATATATGTACACACACATATATTTATATAAAACTATGTGAAAAGACTATATGTGACATATTAAGAAAAGCTGTTATCAAAATTCTTGGTAAGCTAGTATTGAGTCATGTCTGCCAATTATTCAATGTCTCTTTCAAAATACCAAATTATAAAACATTATAGATTTTATGACTAAATATCTTGTTTAGCTTAAAAGATCAAATCAGATTTGTAAAAGCCAAGTTTTTATGTTCAAGGGCCGAGTTCTGTAATATACATTGAAAATTGAATGAGCCTTGCCGTTGAGAGTCATCACACTGATGTGATGGATACTGGTGTGTTACCGCGCATCTGGTCCTAACTCTAGTGCCCACTTTAGGCCCTCACTCGCATTCTGTTTTCTTTTTTAATTTTTTACTGAATTTATTGGGGTGACATTGGTTAATAAAGTTATGTAGGTTTCAGGTGTACAATTCTATAACATATCACTCTATATTGTATTGTGTGTTCGCCACCCCAAGTCAAGTGTCCTTCCATCACCATAATCCCTTTCCCTCTTTTCTTGAAAAAGTAAAGATGCCCATTTTATGATATTAAAGATATGCAGCAGGGTTTTAAAGTCAAATAAGTTAAGTTTAAATTTTGTCTGCCATCTATATCTGACCTAAAAAAAAAAAAACTTGTATTTTTTTGTCAGCCTCTGTGAAATTGTGGCTGGCTAACATGTTAACTTGTAAATAGAAACTTACAGACCTTTTACAGTATTTGACATTATCCTACTGTGCTTTTCTCCTGGTAGTAACAATCTCTGCTTGCTAGAGGCACTTTCTTCCTCTCCTTGCTACAATTTAACAATAAATAGTCTTAGCTAAGACCCACTATACCTCAAGGAATTTGTGATTTGAGCAAGGCTTATCCCAGAGGCAGTCCCTCCTGCTGGTCGATTTAGTTAGTTACTTAGCTTTCACCTTTTAATTTTCAGCTACAATCAGATTGATCACTTTCTATCTACTGGTCGGCAATTTAAATTAAACTGATGTTACATTATGCATATCTCCAGTAGCTCACAAAATGGCCAAAGCAGTGTGTTTTATGCCAGGATCTCTTCAAATATATATGAAATGTGAACTCTCTCCTACTCTGTAACAGAGTAGCCTTACTTCTAGTTGGCTGCATTATCTGTTAGAGTTGGCACAGTAAATGCTAAAATTACATGTTTAATGAATGAGTGCGAAAATGGATTAATAAATATTTAAAGTTTTCATCATCAATGATTAAAATTTTGTGGTAAAAATCTTAAATAAAATCTACCCTCTTAACAAACTTTCAAGTGTACAGTATTGTTAACTATATACACTTTGTTTGCAGGAGATCTTTAACTTTTTCATGTTGCATGACTGAAACTCAGTACCCATTGAACAGCAACTCCCCATTTCTGCTTGCCTCTGTTACCTGACCATCACCATCATTCTGTCAGTCTTTATGAATCTGGCTATGCTATGCACTTCATGCAGATGGAAACATACAGTACTTATCCTTTTGTGTCCGGTTTATTTTGCTTATTATAATGTCTTCAAGGTTCATCTGTGTTATAGTATAAGACAGGATTCCCTTCTTGTTTAAGGTTGAATAGCATTTCATTGTATGTGTACCATAATTTTTTTATCCATTTATCCATCAACTGACATTTAGGTCACTTCTGTTTTTGTGTGTGTGTGTGTGTGTGTGTGTGTGTGTGTGTGTGTGTGTGTGTGCTTTTTGGGGAGGCTATTTTGAATAATGCTGCAATAAAATGAGAGTGTAAATATTTCTTCAAGGTCCGTTTTCAACTCTTTAGAATAACTGCCCAGAAGTGGAATTGTTGGATCATGTAACAGTATTAACAGAGAGGAGGCATTCCTTTATGCTGTCCCCTGGCATCATATTTTTCCGGTTGCAAAGTACTCAGCTAGTTTGAAATGTCTCTACCTCCCGAGACTTTTTCGGCCAGTCTTTTGCCTGCACTATTTCTTCCCTGCTAAACAATCCTCTTGTACAGTGAATTAGCAAATCACATCTAAAACCCCTTCACCTTCTCCAGACATTAATTAGACTATAGATTTGCAATTAGCCAATAGACCAAAGGGCAGAATCCTAGTGTCCACTCTAACTGGACTGAACTGAAGGATCATTTTCACTGCTGCATATAATTTCTGGATCCCAAATCAATTTATGACCTTTGTTTCTTTTCTCAATAAATATCCCTGTTGTCTATTTCCTAGGCTTGCTATGAGTCTTGGAAATTTTCCTTCTTAAACTTCACCCATATTTATGTGCTAGGTATTTCACTGATTATTAGAATTCGGAGTGATTAAGTTCAACTTCCCTTCCTGAATTCTATATCAAAACTCTCTTCACCTTTCCCACACTGCTGAATGACAATGTTTTCAAATCTTGCTTTTATTTATCATCTTGTTTTTGCACCTCATTTCTAGGAGTTTATAACGTCACTTAAATTTTTTCATTTGGTTTCAAGTATTCTGTTTTGACAATTCTATTTTAAAATACTACAGCTTTTGTCAATGAGAACCCCTGTATTATGCTGGGCGAAAGAATTTTTTAAGTACCCAAAGAACCCCAAAGTACACCACAAAAGATGACTCACTTGCAGTGTCTCTTAGGCAATTAAGGGAATCAGGATATATGTGTTTCTGGGTCATGGGCTCTATGGGTAGATAAGGTCACTGATAATTATACACTCTATTCATGGCCCATTTCTATTGGGCCTCATAAGCATGTCTGGTAACTATTATGCCCCTATCAGTCATCCTTATCTTCTTTACTCTTCCTGGAGTTATCACAGCTGCCACAAATATTAATGTGCCTAAACTACAACTGACAGTGAGTGCCATGATGCATTCAATGTTTGAGAAATAATGAAATGTCACTTCCATTATAGAACAATGTGGCATTTAATGGAGCTATGCAGAGTTATTTGCATTACTATTTCACTGTAATGATGTTGCTTGCAGTCACAGCTGACAAAAATATCACTGAATGTTAATTCAGATGAACTTTAAAGGCAGCCACATTGGGTTTGACCTGAACTAAAAGTTCCTGGTCTTTGCCTTGCAAAGAGTCTACCCTTAGGGATCACTGGGGTTTGCCCTAACCTCTCCAGCTTCAAAATTGGAAAGGAGTCTAAGAAGAGAAGGAGACAGAAGAAAAGCCTGGGGCTTATGCATGCACATGCCAAAGAGCTATTACTGGTTTGCTTCAAACTGAAGATATTACCGTGACCCTTATTAGTCAGTACAAGTCTAGACAACCATAGTACTGATTGAGACTAATTAGACTAATATGTAGAATGAATTCATGGGAGCATAGGCTTTGCTCACAAAAATTTTTATTTTTCAAATGAAAGCCTCTCTAAAACCTCTTCAAGCAGGTGTGCTACAGGCACCTTTAAATACTAAAGGGGCAAGGCTTCCCTATATCTTTACAGGCTCACAGCAATTGACTGAATATTGCCTAGCTTCTCCAAATTCAGAAATCATCATTCAAACAAGAATGTATTCAAAATATAGGTGCTTTACAATACAATACAATGTAAAACATACTAAAGAGTACCCTTCCCCCCCAAAAGTGCCTGCTTTTGCTGTTATCGTACAAGGAATTATAGTTTTTTAAAACTTAGTGTGTGTGTGGGGTCAACTTAATTAAATGTTGGCTGACACCTATTCCAATTATTCTCTTTAGGCAATTTTACCATGTCCATTGTTCTTTCTAATTTCTCTGATTAGATTCATAATATTAATACCATATCCCCATTATAAATGTCAATAAACTTCTATTTCAAAGCTCTCTATCCCAAAAAAGATATTTGGTAATATAACAACAACAAAAAAGGACAATCTGAAAAAGAATGCTTTCAAATCTTTAGCACTTCACTTTCAAATATCAAATAAATCATGAAAAAAGTAAGATCCAGGTGACCGCTGACCAAACAGATCTTCTAGCTCAGCCACCTGACCCTTGACCCTCTCCGTTTCTTTGCATAGTTAATACTAATGACCTTTGTCTAGCCTGCCTCAGCCTCTGCTCCGCAGATGAGCACAGCTAAAAACTCTTCTCAGCATGAGAAACTGTGCTGCAGTTAAAATACTGACCTAAAATAATCTCACTCTGATGACAATTTCCAACTCCTCCAAAATACTTGCCCTTGTGTTACAGATGATATTTCACCATTTTGTGATGTCCAGTAACAGGGTATAGAATTCACTGAGACTGTTACTAAAAAAAGTCTCTAAATCTTTACCTTTTACTCAGGAATGGCATTGTCCTTGTCATACATAAACTTGGGGGTAGGGGAAAGTGAACAGAAATAATAAAATTCTATAACCAGAATTAGCAAAGTTCTCAGAAACCCTTAAACTTCCATGACCTAAATTATTGCCCTTATTACTGATCTGAATAACGTCAAGCCTCTAGAACCCACAGATTATTTCCTTGTGAGTTAATAAGAGACTGTCCTGTTTGGAAATATTTCTCCCATTCTTAGATTCTTCTCTATTACAGGGGACTAAGATTAATTACTATAGGTATTTATATGATACCAACAGTTACAAGCTGATAGTTCCTAAACACTCACCTAATCAGTCTTTGTATGATCAGAAGCCTGGGGTTTGATATTCTGGAAAAGACAGTGTATAAATACTACATTTGAGAAACAATTAATAGGAACTTACAGTATATTATTAACAACAAACAGCAATAAAATTCTAAAGATTTGATCCTTGGATTCATTTTTCCCAAATAAAAAGAAATATATGACTTTCTCCTGACTAATGGATGCTTATTTCATTGAGAGACTTCATACTGAAGATTCTTAGGAATTTCTAAGTACTGATACCTATAAAAGTGGACAGCTTCCACATGAAACGAAAGGACAAAAGCGGACACCTGCATACAATGCTAGGAAAAGATGAAATGTCTTACCCTTGACTACCTCTTTCCCTTCCCTTTTCTTTACTACATCTTACCTATTATTATACTTTGATATCCTCTATAACTGACTTGCCTTCACTTAGTTACTTTTAACACACTCTATAAGTTATTTGTCAGCTAAAACACTATCTGATCACAGCAAATTAAAATTTCTTATGCTTTATCACCTGTATGGCTCATCTGACCTTGGTTCACCTCCTCCTTCGCTCACCAAACTTCAGTCTCACTGGCCTTCTTTCAGTTCATCAACCCTAGAAATTTATTTTTTATATTACCCAGAAACTGCATATATTATGGCCTTTTCCTGAAATGCTACTGTGTTCTCTCTATTGCACAGTCATAGGTAACCCGCTCTTATTCTGAGGATTTCAACTTGCATTAGTCAGAGCTCTTCAGAGAAACAGTCAAAATATATCAGAATATTATAATACTGTAATGGAGGTATATAAATCAATTTCAACTATATTATAAAAATTAAAAGATGCATATATTAAAATAATCATAACTACAAAGTAATTTTTAATGAATATACAATATAAAAATATGTAAATGGTGATATCAATAACATGAAGCGTGTATGTGAAAAGAAGTAAAAGTAGTTTTTGTATATGATCGAAGTTCAAGTGTTAGCTTAAAATAATATAACTACAAGATGTTTTATATAAGACTCATGGGAAACATAAAATAAAACCTTATAGCAGGTACACAAACTATAAAGAGAAAAATCAATGCATACCATGGCAAAAAAAATCACCAAATCAAAAAAGGTAGGCAAGAAAGGAAGAAACAGAGGAACTACAGTACAAAACAGCGAGAAAACACTTAACAAAATGACAACAATAAATCCTCACCTATTAACAATTACTTTAAATACATATGGATGAAATTCCCTAATCAAAAGATATAGAGTTCTGAATGGATTAAAAAAAAGACAACAACAAGAAGCAAGAACAGTTATCTACTATGCCTACGAGAGACTCACCTCAGCTCTCAGGATACACATAGGCTGAAAGGAAAAGGTTGGAAAATGGAAATGGTAACCGAGAGAACTGGCTGTTCTTGGACCAGACAAAAAAAAGACCAAATGGCCCTGGCCGGTTGGCTCAGTGATAGAGCGTCGGCCTGGCGTGCAGAAGTCCCGAGTTCGATTCCTGGCCAGGGCACACAGGAGAAGCGCCCATCTGCTTCTCCACCCCTCCCCCTCTCCTTCCTCTCTGTCTCTCTCTTCCCCTCCCGCAGCCAAGGCTCCATTGGAGCAAAGATGGCCCGGGCACTGGGGATGGCTCCTTGGCCTCTGCCCCAGGCGCTAGAGTGGCTCTGGTTGCAACAGAGCAATGCCCCGGAGGGGCAGAGCATCGCCCCCTGGTGGGCAGAGCATCGCCCCTGGTGGGCGTGCCGGGTGGATCCCGGTGGGGCGCATGCGGGAGTCTGTCTGACTGTCTCTCTCCCCGTTTCCAGCTTCAGAAAAATACAAAAAAAAAAAAAAAAAAAAAAAAAAAGACCAAGTCACAAACTGTCACTCTGGTAATTTCTTAGTAATGGTCCTAAGAAGCTAGTAGGTTCTATTTTCTTCCTGTTGGGACTCCTGCCACTTTGGGAATCCAGCCACCACGCTCTGAGAAAGCAGAAGTAGCCCCAGAAAGAGACCAAGGAGTGGACCCACATTTGGTTTTTCTGACCTAAAGCAGAGCTGAAGATCCAGCCAATGTTAGCATCAGTAACAGACATGTAATAAAGATGACTCCAGATGATTGCAACACAGAGCCATTGAGTGAAACAGAGACATGTCCCAACTGCACCCTTTTCAAATTCTCAATTCATCCAACCCATGAGCCTAATGAAATTATTGTTGTTGTCCACCACTGTGTTTTGGAGCAGTTTGATAGGCAGCAATAATAACCAGATCTTATGGTTTGGATTGTCTTCTCATTGCCTATATGCTTCAAGTGAAGTATTTATGCCCATTTTATTCACCTTGTTGAATTCAATCCTTGGTGCTTCATTGAAGCTGATAAGGAAATATTTTGTAAATGATAAATTAGTTGATTCTACCTCTAAAAACTTGCAAAAATCAACAGTTGGATAACATATAACTTGGTATGTTCTATTTATAGAGAGTGCATTATTTAGTGATTCATAATTATCTAGTACTTAAATAATTATTTGAATGATAAAAAATTTTCTCAATGAAAGACAATGTTTTAAACACATGGTTTTTGTTTTTTTACCTTTACTTTAGATCAGTTTTGTTTGTCAGAATTTTTTTAAATTTATCTGAGCTTTACAAGCTTGGTTAACTTTTTCATAAACCACAGCTAATTAGTGACAAATTGCTAGAGAGGAGAGAGTTGGTAAACAGATGTTGTTTGACTACACTATATACAAGAATGGGCAAAGGAGGTTCACATTTGTTCTTATGGAAAAAAATCAAATAATAAAATAATTAATGAATAATTTATACAAGAATAAACTGTAAACCTATTTTTGTCAACCCCTATATTTTGACTTTTCTTCCATTCTAACAAAGCTCTCTATGTCTTTTTTAATTGAAATTGAATTCTCTCAATATATTCCATTTCTCAGCCTCTCTTTTGGGTGCATTGGGACCTTGTGACTAGCTCTGGGAAACTAAATATGAATGGATGTGATGTGTATCATTTATAGACTATCAAAGTCTAGGGTCAGGCGCCTCCTCGCCTCTCTATTCCCTGCTGCAGCAGCCTCGAGAGCCCTGGTTGTAGATGTGGCATCACAGCGTAGAGGAAGCCTGCATCTATGAGGGACTGGATAAAGAGGGTCCTGTCTGAATTCTTATCCCTTCTTAGATGATAAATACCTGGGAAGGAAGGACCTCTACACCCTGTTACATGTTTCCTTGATGCTAGAAGCAAAGCTAAACTTATGTAGCCAGGGCCTAATTTCACTCTTTCTTTGGTAATGCCTGAGCTCACAGAGCAGTTTACCACTTCCCAAGATGAAGGCAAATCCTCGTTCATCTCACCACTCCTGTAGGAAGAGAAGGCGGCAGAACAGTGTTGAATGAACAGTGTTTGATCTATTTCCTGATCCTCCATCTCTCAAAAAGATTTTTTTCCCACAGTGGGGTGGATACATTGTGTTCATTTTATTATTCACAAATTTATTTAATAAATATAATTTATTAAATGCCTACCACAAGACAGGCATTTATACTACAAGAGATTCAGTGATAAAAAAATAATTGTCTTTTTAGAGCATAGAGATAAGAGAAAAAGACATATCCAAATAATACAAATATATCAAAATTACAATTGTGAGAGTGCTAGGAAGGACTATCCATGCTTTATTTACTCCTTCGCACAAACCCTGTTTTTCTAAAGTTAAGACATTGTTAGAAATAATAGAGGCTTTGGAGTTTGTGATGGGGTAGATTCAGTGAATACGTGAAGATATGTGTATGGAGCAGAAGAAGCAGAGAGAACAGATGATAATAAAAAAATAAGTCTTTTATATAGGGAGTCAGGTGGATTATTAAAAATTGGAAGGGATTTGTATTTTTGATGTAATTATGTTAGTGAAACTAAGATTTAAAAAAAAAATCAATTTGGCAAGTTAGAGCTTTGTTGAGTGAATCTATCCCATAGGTTTAGGACAGTGGGATGCTGAGCTTTGAGGAACTGAGAAATGGTAAATGAATTTTTGGAGCCAGGTCTATCACTTTGTGATTTGAGACACACTTGTGTTTCTGAAGGAGACAAATCACTGTTCTGTGTAGGAATGAATGCCTTTCCTAGCCAACCTCCAATGATCATCACAGAGAGAACAGATCGCCAACTTAGAAAAGAAATTCTGGACAAGGAGAATTTCATCAAGAGGAGCCTTCGTATAAAGCTGTGCCAACAGTTTAATAAAAACCAACCAATGGCAAGGGTGCTAAGGGGGAGAGAATGGACTCAGTCATTCTCACTTTTAAATTATGCCTTTATTTAAAATTAACTCATTGAAACACATTACAATTTTAGAAATTTGTATTCCTTTCAAATTCCTCAGACTAAATTTTATTGTACTATTTTCTGATCAGTGAAATAACACAGTAGGATTTTAGTCAGCCTGCTTTGATAGATGGAAATGTATTTGGGTTTCAAATTATTACTGCTTTTGTTATATCTGCATTTGTTTAATAAGCCTGGGAGTGTAGCAGAATCATGTTGTAATCATGTAAGAAGAAAAAGATGAAGAGGATACAGAGCATTAATAATGAAAATCTGAGCAGAACGGTAGAATATGATTTTTGGGTTTAGTAATGAATGACTCATTTACAGCATTTGTAACTTATTTTATTCCTTTCTAAAAATAAAAATATAAATATTTACTCATACTTCAGCAAAAACCATCCAGGTATATGTTAACCACCTACTTCCTAAACTGTGACTAGAAAGTACTCACCTTATTATGTACTACAAATATTACTTAAAGGTCAACTGAGTCACACTGTTCTTTGATATCATCAATAAAATTTATAGTTCTCATTTTACCTGTGTTGGGAAGACCCATTTTCTTTATGGGATTTCAGTGAATCCCATTAGGCCTCACCTTTTCTATAATTACCAGAGGGTTTTAGTAAAACTGATAACTGAAGAAAAGAAAGGACAAAAGCAAAGGAATTAACTAAGAATAACCTGGGTTAATGAGATGGCTTAGAAGAGGTCTCTCCATCTGCAAAAGAAAAAGCATGGTGAAAACAGATCTCATAGCCTGACCTGTGGTGGCGCAGTGGATAAAGTGTCGACCTGGAAATGCTGAGGTTGCCGGTTCAAAACCCTGGGCTTGGTCAAGGCACATATGGGAGTTGATGCTTCCAGCTCCTCCCCCCCTTCTCTCTCTCTCTGTCTCTCCTCTCTCTCTGTTTCTCCCTCTCCTCTCTAAAATGAATAAATAAAAAAATTAAAAAAAAAATTATAATAAAAAAAAAAAAAAAGAAAACAGATCTCATAAATGCACCCTACAGCAGTGGTCCCCAATCCCTGGGCTATGGACCGGTACTGGTCCGTGGGTCATTTGGTACTGGTCTGCAGAGAAGAATAAATAACTTACATTATTTTCATTTTATTTATATTTAAGTCTGAACGGTGTTTTATTTTTAAAAATGACCAGATTCCCTGTTACATCCGTCTAAGACTCACTCTTGACGCTTGTCTCGGTCACGTGATACATTTATCTGTCCCACCCGTCCATGAAAATATTTTCAGACATTGAACTGGGCCGTGGCCCAAAAAAGGTTGGGGACCACTGCCCTAGAGAACTTCAGAGCAAGATTCTAAGCATGTTATGTTCTATGAATATCCTGAAAATAGTTTAGAAAAGTATTAAGACATACCTCCACTTCTTTGTTTTCTTACTCATGTTCATTTGCTTGTATATCAGGTACTGAGTTTATTATACACTTCAGTTGATGGCACACATTGTTTAGGTGGGGAAGTCCTCTCTCTTGCCTGATTGATTTTCTTCCATCTCCATTCTTCTTGCTTAATCTTTCCACCTCTATAGACACTATTTTAATCTTTAAAATATTACCTTTTACTTTGTTTATATTCCTTTTTTTTTTTTTAGTGAGAGGAGGAGAGGCAGAAACAGATTCCTGCATGCGCCCCTGCCAGGATCCACCCTGCAAGCCCTCTAGGGGGCGATGCTCTGCCCATCTGGGGCTCTTGCTCCATTGAATCTGGAGCCATTATTCTTTAATGCCTGAGGTGGAGGCCACGGAGCCATCCTCAGCATCTGGGCCAATTCACTCCAGTGGAGCCATAGCTACAGGAGGAGAGTAAAAGAGAGAAAGAGAGAGAGAGAAGCGAGATGGGGAGAGGTGGAGAAGCAGATGTGCACTTCTCCTGTGTGCCCTGACCAGGAATCAAACCTGGGACTTCCACATGCAGGGCCGACACTCTACCACTGAAGCAACAGGCCAGGGCCTACCTTTTACTTTGTTTATATCAGGGGTCTCAAACTCGCGGCCCGACGAACAATTTTGTGCGGCCTGCAGACTAATCCACGAAGTTCAAAATATTTTGCATAAAATTAAGTAAGCCTAGGGGCCTACTTGTATTTTTCATTTCTCTAGCATCCTAGCTAGATATTAGCTTAGTTAACAGCAGTTGTGATGCGAACTACAGTTTCTGGTCGTTTTGTGACACTGAGTAAACTGCATGTACGGTTGTGCTTGTTGTACTGATTTTTTTTTTGTTTTCAACTGCAGTGAGAAAAGTGTTGCGTAACAGTTGCCTTTTGTAGACCTAGTGCGGCCCGCCGAACGGCTGTGATCTTGCTCTGCAGCCCACATGCTGAGTTGAGTTTGAGACCCCTGGTTTATATTCTTGAAAAATGACAAGTGCTACTTTATGGGCATTTATTTTTAATTTATTTAAATGCTTCTAATATCTCATTTTGTTTCTTAGAAACAAAACTAGACATTAAACAAAGACGAGATAACATGTAACCCCCAAGGAGGACAAAAGCATTGGAGGGAATTGTCATTTGATAAATTTACTTCCCTTGATGTCTGACTAAGCTTTTTACACCCGAGTCCTTTGAGATATACCTGTATCCAATAAAAAAATATTTTCACTTTTATTTAAGGTTGCTTAATAAATTTCTCTTTCTTGCCACAAAAATAGGTCCCAAACAAAGAAAGGAAGCATGATTAATTTTGTTATCCTTTATTCTGAATACATATGCACTGTGGTTATTAAAGTGATAGATGAAAATTGGCTCACTTTTTGCAAAGTGTATATATAAAAAATAATTAATAGCAGACCAACTAATACAACAGTACATCGTTAACTGCAAGCTACTTGGTCTGATAGATCACTGGGCTGCTCTGATAAACAAGGGGTTCCCTGGAGTAAGAATGCATCTTCAATACCCCAAATAACTAAATAGGTTAGTCTTCTCTGGGGAAATTTTAGAGGAGAGATATAATAGACAGCTCTCCATCTACATTCATATCATATTTACTGGCATGAAGGGCTTCTGAGAAAATACCAGATGCCCAAATATCCCTTTTGTAGAATAGTTTTGGAAATATAGAAAACTAAATATGTATTTATTTTGGAAACATTGGAGAAGCAGTATGTTGGGATTAGAGAATTTCAGAGAATAATGAGTATTTGAAACATTTGTTCTAAGCAAAGGCAGAGCACATTTTTAGGGACACAGAAATATATTGTCAAGGATTGCTAAAACCAAAGCTGAGCTTCAATGGAAAGAGTTCATTTGCAGTATTTCTAGACTTGATGTGGGATCTTTCTTCAGCATTCTTTGAAAACCTGGGTACAGGACAGAGGCAGACTCATAGGTTGGGATTTAGCTAATGCCCTCCAGGCATTAGCACTAGACTGTTAGAGTGAGGGATTGTATGGTCCAGGCTAGATAGAATAAAGGGGCAGAATCTAAAGTATTGAGAGGCGATAGAAGAGTTCAAGTCACAAGATTATTAGTGTTAGCTGGAGTAAGGAAATGATAATGACTGTAAGTAGAAGATTAGTTTTTTACTTTTCAAAGATAAAATACTTGTTAGTGGTAACAAAGCCCAGAGTGTGGCTATGAGCATGAATCCTTATGATAGAGTGGAGATAAATATTTTTGTAGTCACAGAAATATGAACTTAAGAGTGTGGATGGAAAATTAACTACTGAACTACCAATAGAATTTGAGAATAGAAATAGACAATGTGAACCAAATGCCAAAGTCATGGATGAGTGGCGGGTATAGCAATGTTTAAGAATATATGTATTCACCCTGGCTGGATAGCTCAGTTGATAAGTGTCGGCCCGAAAACAAAAGTTGCCGGATCAATCCTCAGTCAGGGCACATACTGCAACAGATCGATGTTGCTGTCTCTGTCTCTGTCTCTCCCCTTTCTCTCTCTCTAAAATCAATAAATAAAAATTAAAAAAAAAAGAATACATGTATGATGAAATGACTTCAACTTAAAAGGAGAAGGAATATTTATACAAGAGTGGAAAAGTGCTGTCCTCATGCCAGTATGAGGAACTGAGAATAAAGGTTCATCTACCTATCTATGCCATTGTATAAATCCTTTGGCCTTGCCACTGAATCTTATGCAAAAAGCTAGATAGATTGGTTTTCTAAGTACTTTGATGAGATCAGGTCCTCTTTTTGTCATCTTGGTGATGGATCCTGTTAACAATTCCTTGAATGTTTGATGCACTTTATTTTAAAATTTTTATTGAATTCATTGATAACATTGGTTAATCATCTATATACTGTATTGTGTGGTCACTACCCCAAGTCTCCCTTCATCACCAGTTATGTCCCTCTATCCTCCTCTACTTCCCCCCTTAGATTTTACCATTAGAAAACTGTGTGTCCTGACACGTACCAGCTTTGTTCATCACTGTGCTCCCAATGCAAAGTATTGCACTTTACTGAAACTTTCACTGTTCCCTCTTGCCTCAATTGACTACCCCAAAATATCAAAGTTCACCTTAGCCTTATTGCACACCAAGATGAAGACCTAAAGGAGATTATTTACTAGTGCTCATTCCTGCAAAGCCTGTTTATATTCATATTATATCAATTTACTTTCTCTATAACTGAATAGAAATAAGGAACAACAAAAACGGTGTTTTGAAGCAGCATGGAACTTTTGCAACTCTGTTAAACATAAAAATGACTGAAGAAGTAAACATTTTCCTCCAGGGTGTGGTGACTGGTGATGTGGGCACTTACGTAATTTCTGCTCTCATTTTCTCTCTCTCTCTCTCTCCCTCAATATTTCTCAGATTTTGACATTCACACATTATGTATGCACACAGAGACTAAAGATCCAAATTCTGATTTTACAGGCCAGGTTGGTAACATACATTGTGGAGAATCCAAGCTGGGAATAGGAAGTAAGCAAGCACATAGCAGAAGAAAGAAATAGCCTATTTGAAGACATTTAAATTCCACGTTTGTAAACGTTGTTTGAAGATAAATCTGCACCGTACATTTCATTGTCAGATGGCAGTTAGCTGCTTCAGTAAATATGGAAAATTGTAAAGAAATTGTCCAGTATGTTCTTTATCAGGTACATGTTTGCTCAGTGCTTTAAAATGTCATAATTGCCTCCAACATTTGCTGATCATCATTATCTAAGTATGAATAAGTAAATTGTTTATGCAACAAAATTCATAAACACAAACCCAATTTGAAAGCCCTTGGCCAGTGTTTCTCAAAGCATCCTGAAATCATTGCTAGTTCCTGATCATCAGTCCAGTGTTTGGCAGTTTTCTAAAGATGAAAACATTAGTGTAGAAATTGTTTTCAGATACATTTCACAAATTTGAATTATATAACATTAATTATGCCTTTTATGGAAATTCTTCATATGTGATTTGCATGAATAGAGATTGTTCATGCAAAATAAGTACAAGTAGAAGCTTTGCAGTGTCTTTTAGTTAATATAACAAAGTCTATCCTGAAATATGTATTATTTCACTTCCCTGCTCTGTAATATTTTGTTACATTGGATCCTTTTCTTGTAATTAAGTGTGTATTATATTCTCAATCATATAATACATTAATGAGTTTATAGAATAAAAAAGTTAAAATAATAACATAAACAGACAAACTATATTTAGTTAGGATATTGGCTCTGAAGTTTTAATTGAGACCAAATGCCATTGACTTAAACAAGATGAAAGGCTTTTTGCTCTCTCCTGTGAAATTCTTAGCTGGTTATCAGTGCAGGGAAGTATGAAAACTCTGCCCATATGGTCATCTCTGGGACTCAGGTTCCTTCTCTCTTTAAAGCTTCATCACCTCCTACATTGTCACCCCCATCCACATGCTGAGAACTGACTTGTCACCACCTGTCTCAATCCCAGATTCCAGGGGATGATGGGGGAGGGTTAGGGGGAAAAGAAGCAACTTCATTTAAAGAACATGACCTCAAATGTCACAATTGCTTTTATTCAGGTCCCATTCATTGGTCAGAAGTTAATCACCTGACTGTACCTATATGCAAATAAGGCCAGAAAAAAATAGTTGGGTAATCATGTGCCCTGACACACACACAAAAAAAATGTAAGAAACAATATTAAATAAGACTCTATTACAAGTAAAGAATATGAGTTTATCTGTGAGGGTGAGATTTTTTTTTTTTTTTACAGACAGCTGAAAAAGTATAGGTCAAATATTGTAAAGATGACAATAACTTAAACCTGGATTAAATTAGACCATTGATTCTTTTGCCCTAGTTTCAAAAAAGCTGAGTAATATACATCCTGGCCGGATAGCTCAGCAGTAGAATGTCGGCCTGGTGTGTGGAAGTCCTGGGTTCGATTCCCAGCCAGGGCACACAAGAGAAGCACCCATTTGCTTCTCTACCCTTCCCCCTCTCCTTGTCTCTATCTCTCTCTTCCCCTTCCACACCAAGGCTCCAATGAAGCAAAGTTGGCCTAGGCACTGAGGATGGCTCCACAGCCTCCACATCAGGCACTAGAATGTCTCCAGACTCAAAAAAGCAAGAGCCCCAAATGGGCAGATCATTGCCCCCTGGTGGGCATGCTGGGTGGATGCTGGTTGGGTGCATGCGGGAGTCTGTCTCTCTGCCCCCCCCCACTTCTCACTTCAGAAAAATACAAAAAAATTAAAAAGCTGAGTAATATAAAATTTTGTCTACAGTAATTAAAAATAACTGAAGGTTTTATACTAATTAAAAAATAAGCACAGTTACTACTTTGATAAATAATTGACTTTTTAAGGAAAAACTCAAATGACCAATAGTCACTGTTAATTGGATGAATTTTGCAAAAAGCAGCACAAACTAAAACCATCACTCAAAATTATACTCTTTAAAGGGAGAAAACGAGTCAGTTACACTGTTTGGGAAGCCTGAAAACTGGTCTAAAAAGTAAACAATAAATAACAATAACCAGAGGCAAAGCAAAACAAAGGACAGACAAAATATCTTTATCAAATAGTAAAACAACATTTCACAGCATGGTCAAAGTCATTCAACATAGATGAGCAAATTGCCTGTATTGTCCCATGTATAAGATACACACTTTTTCAAAAAACTGGGGGTCTAAAAACTGGGTGCGTCTTATATAGTGGCTGTGGCATTTCAAATGCCATAGATGGAACTGAGGACGAGGCAATATATGAAGACAGGGATTCAACATCAGACACAGATGAGGACAAGCTAATGGATGGGAATTTTGACAGTGATGAGGAGTTGTATGAATTTTATGATTATTAAAACTTGAGTTCAATAACTTTATATAATACAATTCTTTTTTCAAATTTCAGGCCCCAAAATTAAGGTGAGTCTTATACATGGGAGTGTCTTGTACATGGGGAAATACAGTATTTTGTTTGCCAACAGATATTTAAATTTGTACATGGCAAATCTTTAATAGGTAAAGTTTGTATAGCATTTATGTAGTGCATATGTGAGAGTTAAGTTCATGATATTTTTTCCTGTTTATTACTAATATTCCTTACTAAGAGAGTTTCTTTTTTTTTATTTTGTTCATGGTTGTTTTTAAAAGTCATGATGTGAAGTGAATAGAAATCACACCAAACCTCCATTTTTTTTCAAGTAGGTTTTACTACATGAAGTTGAACTTCAATTATATTCCACATGATTTACCCAGAGCAGATTTGTCTGACTCAACGTGCCTGTTAACATTGGTCTGTGGGAAGGTTTTGAGGTCCTGGAATGAACGTGGCTTCCTTTAGGGAATAGTGGGGTTTTCTTCTAGCAAAATCATAGCAGAAGTAACTCCCAGTTTACTCTGAAATTTCCACCTTAGTTTTGAATCCCGTCAGTATGAGAATCTGTGCTGCAAATTCACATGAGGGTTGATTTATGTTTTATATTTTCAGCAGTTTTTGTTTCTGCTCTGCTGAGTGTAAACATAAGGGTTCATGAGACCTAGCAGTCTCTTAATAGTAGGGATATGGTGGGGAGGTATTTATTATTGATTTTCCTTTACATAACGAGGCTCAAAATATTTAGTGACAGCATTTTTTTTTTTTTTTTTTTGAAAACTAGACTCTGAGTTTTTCTCCTGTTTTCAGGAGGACATAAAAAGTAAAGTTCAAATTAACTTGTTTCTTCAAATGCCCCCAGTGTGAAACTGGCATATGGTGCTTATTAACTTTCAGGTAGGCAGCCTAAGTAGCTAAAAAGAAGCCCAAATCTCCATATTAAATGGATTAGATGGCACAACCAAGTTATATAGCTTTTATTTAACAAGAACTAGAAAAGCTAAAATCTGGAAAAAGTTAGTCACTATACAGTATGCTAAATGTCTTCTAAAATTTTACTGCTTTATATGACAGATGGAATTATAAGATGATACCCATGGTTCCTGTCCCCTAACATACACTCATCTTCTCCCACTTATTCAATCAAACAGGAATTAAGTTGCTGCTATAAAGAAATTTTGTAGAGGTAATTAATGTCCCAAATCATTTAATTTTCAGATAGGGAGATTATTCTCAGTGAGTCTAATTAGATGTATCCTTTTAAGGTTCTTCCTGGTTCCTGTGTTGGCTCAGTTGTTCAGCAATATCATCAAACCCATTTTTCTGCTTTGCCATCTTTGCTACCTTGGCTTGATTGTGTAAGGATTAAAACAGACATAATAGAGTGACCCCAGTTTCTTTCTTCTTCTCCCCTCCCTTCCCTTCCCCTTCTCCTTCCCTTTCCCCTTCCCTTCCCTTCCCTTCCGTTCCCTTCTCGTCTCTTGTCTCTTTTGTGGGTAGAGCACAGAGCACATTCCTAGCAACTGTGGCTGATTGCAATGCTGTGAGAATACTCCAGCACCTGAAATCCTCCTAGGCACACCCAGGAAGGAGCTCACCCACTATAAGGAGGTGACTCAGTGCTAACCAGGCAGCTCCCTGATCTTTTTAGCCATTGGCTATGAAGGACACACTGTAACACCCTATAGGCTGAACCTGTGTATATAAGCTAGCTTGCTTCCTGAATAAAGCATATCTGCATCACTGAACCTGGTCCCCGGAGTTGGGTCTTTGTGTCTCTGTAGTCCTCACCCCCGGTAGGCCTTGTCCACACAACTGGCACCTTGAATAGGGACCTAACTGGCATCCAAGGGACGGGTGAGTGACCCTCTGCAATAGGAAACCTTCTCCCCCACTCTCGAGCCCCACAGGCCCGAGCCCTGCATACCCTATTACAGAGTTGAAGTTTGTGAAGAGGATCTCTGTACTTACTGGGAGATTCTCTCTGGTCTCAATCCCTGGATTGAGGACACACTCCTCTGGGACCCAGATACTTGGGCCCAGGCTCTCTGACACATTTGTTCAGCCGAGGTGCATGGGGGGCAAACCTTCTCTCTCAGCCTCACTCCTGCCTTATTGGCAATACACGCCTCCACCGGTCCCTAAGGTTCTACACTGCTACTCCTCTTTTAGAGGAACCCTTACCTCCATATTCACCTCCCCTGTGTAGAGGAAGAAAAGAGTTGGGCCACAGAGTATGATGAACTTGCAGCCGAGCGTGCAGAAATGAAACTAGATAAATTAGAAACCATGCCATCAGCTCCGCCACCACCTGAAGAAGTGGAAGTCGCTACTTCCGCATTCCCTGCATGGCTCAATGCCCCACCCCAGCCTCTCAGACGCCATTTTCTACCCCAGCTTTAACTCCAACACGTGTTCCTGCTGCAGACCCATGGGCCAGCTTATATGCCCCCATGTGTCAGCAAAGAGATATTTACCATGCAGCATCAGGACTAGAGCCCCCTCACCTTTTTCCGGTCAATATTAACCCTACCACCGCACGACCACAAGCTTGGTATCCACATGACCAAAAAACAGCCATTACTCTCAGAAAAGCTATCCAGGAAGGTAGCCTTCATTCTCCCTATGTTCAGCAATTACTTGAAAATATCAGTATTGATTTAAATTGTCCCCATGATTGGAAAAAGTTAGCCCGAGCAGTCCTTACCATGGGAGACTTAATTCATTGGAAAGCTTTATACAACGAGCAATGTGAAATAATAGGTGAAAGGAATCAAAGGGCTGGTATTAACCTCCCCCCGGAAGTCCTCAAAGGAGATGGGCAATTTGCCTACCCCGCTGTACAGGCTACAGGACCTCCTCAGTATTTTGATCAAGTGCGCCTGTGTTCCACTAGAGCCTTTACCCAAACTAATGCTCATGGAAGGTCCTTAAAGCTTTCCAAATTGCTTCAGGGTCCCAATGAACCTTTTTCAGATTTTCTAGGAAGGGTCCAAGAAGCTGTAAAGCTTAAAGTTATGCACGCTGATGTGGTCAATGCTCTAACTAAAGAATTGGTGTGGGAAGGCGCCAATGGAGAGTGTAGACAGGCAATAGGGACAATTAGAGCTGTGTCTCTAGATGATTGGGTCCTTGCCTGCCGAGATGCAGGCAGCAACTCAGCGAGGGCCCTTGCTACAGCTCTTGCAGCCCAGTTAAGTGTCTCCCATCAGAGAAGCCAACTGACACAAGGAGCCTGCTTTGAATGCAAGGGCACAGGACATTTTGCGCAGCAGTGCCCTAACAGGAAAGGAAAGAATGATAAAAAGCCACCTTCTGTGTGCCCCCATTGTAGAAAGGGATTTCACTGGAAGCGAGATTATTGTTCAACCACCACTGCGGATGGAAAGCCTCTAGAGCCTTTAAATGGGAACCTGTGGCTCACGAGCCAGATGTGGCTCCTTTGATGGCTGCATCTGACTCGCAGACAAATCTTTAATTAAAAAAATAATAACGTTAAAAATACAAAACATTCTCATGTGTTAAAATCCATTCATTTTCTACTGCTCATGCTCATAGTTGCGGGTGGCTGGAGCCAATCACAGCTGTCCTCCGAGACAACACCAAATTTTTATTGGGTAATGCATAACATACATGGGTTGTTGTATGGCTCTCACGGAACTACATTTTAAAATATGTGGCGTTCATCGCTCTCTCAGCCAAAAAGGTTCCCGACCCCTGCTCTAGAGCCTTTAAACGGGAAGCGGGGCAGCTCTCAGCCCCACCCATAAGAGAGCAACTCCACACAGAAGTCTATTGGACCTTACCCTTAACCCAGAATAAGGACTTTCTAACCCTGCGAGTAGAGGGCCATCCCATCCTTGGGCTCATAGGTTCTGGTGCTGGTGTTTCTGTAATCAGAGAGGAAGATAAAAAGGAAGGCTGGGCCACGTGGCCGGACCTTTAGTACAAGGAGTTAGTGGAGTACGACCGGCCCAACAAGCCATCTGGCCACTCCATTGGACAGATCCTGACCAGGTGACTGGAGTGTTCAGTCCTTTATTTATGACTGAATTGCCACATACACTTTGGGGACGGGATGTGCTGTTTTTACTCTGTGTCTCTATTACCAGCCAGCCCCCCCCCCCAAATTCTAAAGGCCACTGCTCAGTTAAAAACTCCAGAACCCATCAAACTTACATGGGATACCGACCAACCAATTTGGGTTGAGCAGTGGCCATTAACAGCCTCTAAATTAAAAGAATTACACAAAGTAGTTCAGCAACAATTAGAAGCCAAACATATTGAGCCTTCCACTAGTCCTCATAATTCGCCTGTTTTGGTAATTCAGAAAAAGGCATCCAGAAAATGGAGATTCTTTCACGATTTAAGGCAGGGGTCCCCAAACTTTTTACACAGGGGGCCAGTTCACTGTCCCTCAGACCGTTGGAGGGCCGGACTATAAAAAAAACTATGAACAAATCCTTATGCACACTGCACATATCTTATTTTAAAGTAAAAAAACAAAACAGGAACAAATACAATATTTAAAATAAAGAACAAGTAAATTTAAGTCAACAAACTGACCAGTATTTCAATGGGAACTATGCTCCTCTCACTGACCACCAATTAAAGAGGTGCCCCTTCTGGAAGTGTGGTGGGGGCATATAAATGGCCTCAGGGGGCCGCATGCGGCCCGCGGGCCGTAGTTTGGGGACCCCTGATTTAAGGGCTATTAACAAGCACATAGAAAATATGGGCACTTAACAACCAGACTTGCCACATTCCTTTGCGGTGCCATGGGCTGCCCATATTAAAATTCTAGACATCAAAGATAGTTTTTCCTCAATCCCCCTCCATCTGGAGGACAAGCCTTATTTTGCTGTTACTGTGCCTTCTATTAATCATGCCCTTCCAGCTCAAAGGTATCAATGGGCAGTCCTACCACAAGGCATGAAAAATAGCCCCACCATTTGCCAGTACTATGTAAGCATGGCAACGCAACCATTACAGGAACAGTGCCTCATCTACCATTATATGGTCGACATATTAATAGCTCATGTCAATCCTACAATCTTAGAAGAATGTTACTAGCAGCTCTTAACTAATCTGAATGCCATTGGGCTTTCTGTAGCACCAGAGAAAGTACAGACCTTGCTGCCCTTTACTTTCTTAGGGTACTGCATAGGGGAAGAAATTACACCTATTTCCCCTATGCTCGCAATCCCTCAACAATGCTCTTTACATGAATTACAAAAGCTATGCGGCCAAGTAAATTGTATACATGTTTCTACTGCCGGTTTAGACCCCCTAATCTCCCTCCTTGAGGGTGACATAGAGCCTACTAGTGTACACCATCTAACTACAGCAGCAGAACAGGTTATAGCAAATATCAACACTGCTATTAACTCTGTGTCGACAGCTAGATTAGAACCTGATCAGCCAATCTCAGCTATTGTCCTAGCCACAAAAGGCACTCCTACCGGTGTCCTGTTTCAAAACAAATCCCCTTATTGGGTACATTTAGCATATAGTCAGCTATCTAAAATCACCCCCAGCAAGACTGCAATCTGCATTCTTGGCCGGAAGCTGCTGCGAGCTTGTGTCACCTTGTATGGCCGAGAGCCTGATGTACTTATTCTGCCAATTCCTCTCGACCATATACAATTTCTCTTAGCCAATGATTTAGAAATGCAGACACTCTTAGCTAACTATACTGGACAAGTAGACAATCACCTCCCCAATGACTGACTTTTACAGACCCTACAAAGAGTCCCCCTACAAACCACCCCTCATTCGTATTTAGCATCTACCCCTCTTCTGCACAGCATGCTTGCGTTTACAGATGCCAGCCAGTCCTATTGTGGAATAGTGTTCAAAGCACAAATGGAAGGCACTAAATTCCACACATTTAGCTATGAGGGATTCGTACAAGTAGGTGAACTTCTAGCCATTTACTATGTGCTACGCCTTTGACAACATGTCCCTCTTATCATTTTTCAGATAGTGCTTATGCAGTATAAACAGTCAAAGGCCTTGCCCATTCCACCTTCCATCCCAAGCAGATATTGCTAGATAGGACTCTCAGCCAGCTTAAAAAACTGTTAGAGGAGCATCAACACCCTTGGTATATTCAGCATCTTTGCTCCCATTCTGGCTTGCCTGGCCCCCTAGCAGCAGGCAACACACAAGTTGATCATCTAGTTTTAACAGTCTCCTCTATTGAGCAAGCCAGACAACTTCATGCCCGGTTTCATATGTCTGCCCATTCTCTCAAATCTCTCTTTCCCCATCTCACTCACACAACCTGCAAACACCTTGTTTGCATATGTAAATAGTGCGGGCCCTTACTACCCTTAGGCCCCTACAACCACAGGGTGTCAACCCTTGAGGTTTACAGCCTAATGCTGTGTGGCAAATAGACGTCACTCTTGTCCCCCAATTTGGCAAACTCCGCTAAGTACACATAGCAGTAGACACCTTCTCTGGAGCCGTCTTGACCACGGCCCTAGCAGGAGAAAAAACTATACATGCAATTCATGCCCTTCAACAGGCAATGCTTTGCCTTGGTGTACCTTGGGAAATTAAAACTGACAATGGGCCCTGTTATACCAGCAGCCAATTTAAAGCTTTTTTTTCCCAATGGCAAATCACACACCACCTTGGCATTCCTTATAATCCCTAAGGACAAGCCGTTGTAGAACAGCAACACAGAGACATCAAGCTTCAAATTCAAAAAGAAAGGGGGAATATGCCCCAGGCCTCACCCGGAGAAGTGCTCCTCAGTGCTGTATTCACTCTCAATTATTTAACATAGAGCGAGTAGGCTCTATGTTGCCCTCAAGAAGTAAGTAACTCCCACTTATAAACATTGGGGAGGCCCTCGTAGCCAACTGACCCCGTAGCCATTAGTACACTGGAAGGACCCAGCCACAGCCCAGTGGCAGGGACTGCACCCCCTTCTAATGCAAGGAAGAGGTTATGCATGTGTATTTCCAGAAATCAGCCCTCAGCCAATTGGGATCCCAGGATGAAACATAAGGCCAGTCCTGGTGTCCCAAGATGACCCCACCGACGACGCCTCCAACACCTGTGAACCCTCCAGTTCAGGAGATGGCCAGCTTCAGCCTTGAACGGCCACCTGGAGGAGGTCCTCATTCTGTTCCTCCTCATGTGTGCCATTATCACAGTGAACTCCCAGTGCAAGGAGATCCTCACGTCTGGGTGGCTGTTCACCACCCTGGCATAATTATACCTGCTGAAGTTAATAGCCCACAGTTTCCAGCAGTATAGTCCAGTAACTTCTCCCTTAGTCTCCCTTGTGACAATAGTGGCCGGGAATCCCAACAGTGGAACGGCACTATATGGGCTAACCTCAGTGACCCAATGCTACCTAAGTTTACTCTGAATAATAACACTGTTCCCTCGGAGGGATGGGTCCTCTTTAAAATCATACTATGGGGACTTTGCTGAAAACAGTACTACCAACCAAGGCTCAGTACTTGGCCTACGAGCCCTCCTCCCCCTAGCTACCAACAGCTGAGCCCACCCCGCTAACCTTGCCTTCCCAGGGTCACCTCTTTGCCCTTTCCTATATGACAAACATCTAAGAACATTCCTGAGAGAAGGAATTTCCTGGAGAGACTACCGCATTGCCTCTGGCCCGGATGCACAGACCATCAACCTCGGAGTTTGGCATCGGAAGCTGAGAGACGGAATGCAACCATATGCAGTACGCAGCCCACGCAAGCCATCCGTTCCATGTTTGGACGCTGAGACCTTTGTGGGAAGGGGGCGTGCATGGACCTATGTTCATTTTTTACAATCAAAATGGAACTGTGTTTAATGGCACCTGGAAGGTCTCTGTAACACAATGGGAGGGAAATGACATCCTTACCCCTAGGAGGAATCCCCTGTTTAAGACCCCCATTCTATTTCCTAACTAGTCAAACATTACAGAAGCTTGCTTCATTGTTTAATCCAGCTAATCTATTAGCATATAGTATAATAGGTATTATAGTTGTTTTAGTTCTACTAGGGTTCCATTGCATAATGCATAGCATTCAGAAGCTACAACAACAGCAAGCTGTCGTTCATCAAGTCCAATTGGCGCTAATTAAAAGAGGAGGGGGAAATATAGGTAGAGCATTCCTAGCAGCTGAGGCTGATGCAATGCTGTGAGAACACTCCAGCACCTGAAACCCTCCTAGGCACACCCAGGAGGGACCTCACCCACTGTAAGGAAGTAACTCAGCTCCCTCACCTTTTCAGCCATTGGCTTTGAAGAACATGCTGTAACATAGGTTATATAAGCTAGCTTGCTTCCTGAATAAAATGGATCTGTGTCACTGAACCTGGTCCCCGAATTCGGGTCTTTGCGTCTCTGTTGTCCTCACCCCTGGCAGGACCTGTCCACAGTCTTGTCCTCCCCTACCCAACTCTTCTCTCCTCATCTCTCACCCTCCTATTACTTTTGTCCACACCCTCCCCCTGAATTTTAACAGCATACCACAAGTCATATAAAAACAGCCCTCAAAAGCACTCTTCTTGTATGTATTTCACCGATGATAGCAAGAGACATGAAAAAAGAAAAAAGCAGAATAATCTCTAATGGATCCAGTGAAAACTTCTACCACCAACTAATACCCCTTTCTTTTTCTCAGCCTATAAATCGACAATCCTATCTGGACTTGGAGAGTCACTCACTCTTCATAGGCTTCCTCGTGGCTTATCAGATGAATAAAGGTCCCGAACTTTATTGGAGTCACTTAAAACCATTTTTCTTTCACTGATTCCTAAGGCTTTTGACTTTATAGTTACAAGAGGGTGGCCACATTCTCTGGAAGGGCATGGATTGCGCATGTTCAAGGACAGAGGAGGTTCTCCTCCTGTGTTTGTTTTATTAAGGAAGAAAATTTTTTCCCCGAGGCTGATTCATAACTTTTCCTTTAGATCCCAGTGGCCAGGGCTGAGTCACATTCTCAGGTGCTACCGCAATGAAAGCGAGAAATGTGATTATCCGATATTTTTAGTAGCTCTAATTGGAGACACGCCAGCAAGGAAGAAGTCCTGGGGATAGAAAAAAGGCACAGAGTGACAGCCAGCAGTGCAGAGCACTACATTTCTCCAGAACAGTATTGAGTATATAGTTTCAAGTAGTTACTATGTTCCCTTTCTCGGGTGTACACACATTCACAAGTTTATGACACTCTTAACCAACATTTTGATTGTCATAAGAGGAGTTCTTTAGTAAAGCCAAGCCATTTCAACATACTTTAAATAACAGAACATTTTTCTGTTTGAAAACCAGCTTGAGGAAAACCACAGAGAGAATCTTCATAAGAAATTTAAATGCTGGCATGCAGCTGCGGGAGCAAAAACAATCAGCATTAATACATTCAAAACATGTTATCAAGAGGCAAACAAGATGCTTAATTTGTATCTTAATATCATTAACAGTAAGGACCATGTGCCAGGCCTGGAGCCAAACTAGAAAAACAAAAGTCTCCTCCTTTATGTCCTCTGTTGTTCAAGGATGTGTTTCTGTTCAGGTCAATATCCATCACAGGTACCATGCTAGCAAAATAATCAGTGTTGCTAAGCGACAGAAAAAATAATGTTTGAGAAAGCCATCTCTTTGAAGCAATAGCTGACAAGAGAGCTGTTGCTAAGTGTCATTTAATGTGCATATAAAACTCAACCTCATGGTCCTCTGCAGTTAAGTGTGTCAAGCTGCTCTGCACTGGTAAGATTTCTAAACTTGAAAAACAGGTAAGAAAGGGGATGAAATGGGATCCTTTCTTCATACTACAGATCCCCTGCCCTATATTGATGCTTCCTATATTTTTGCATATTCAGAGGCATAAACTGCCAACTAGTTATTATTATTGTATGGTGCATTTATTTTTGTCAAGGTGGTTTCTTCCAGCCTATTTTTTGCCCTATATTTGCAAGCATTTATCATATAAACGGCCTATAAAGACCAGAATCTATAAAGAACTGAATAATTTTTTAAAAACCAAATTAAAAATAGGCAAAATATTTATAACAAACACTTCACCAAAGAATATTAAATATTTTAAATACAGATGTTAAATATATGAAAATAAGCTCAACATCAATTAGTGATTAGGGAAATGCAAATTAAAACCATAGTGACATACCTCTTCACACCTATAGCACTTACTAAAGAAATCAAAACAAGAACAACAACAAAAACAAACCCGAAGGTACCAGGGGCTTCTGAAGGTGTGGAGGAACTTGAACTGTCATACACTGTTAGCAGAATGTGAAATGGTACAGTCACTTTGGAAGACAAAAGCCTCCATGGTAACGGATGGACAAAGGATTCTTTAATAATCAAGTCTCAAGCGTCCCTCTCAAGGGCACAAATTCCAGGACTTGGTAGATGCATATAGCCTGTTCAGTTAGTGTGGAGAGTTTGTCCAACGTGTTTTAGCTAATCTGATCTTTATTATCACTGCTTTCCCCAACGAGTTTCTATTTCCAACATGCACCATGCTGATGGGAAAGTCAATAATTTCAGCAGTGATTTCATGTATCAAAAATTGCATTGCATATGTATGACAAATGGAATACTGAAGTATGTGGACATAAGAAGTAGCTGCTTCTAATATGGAGCTGTTCTGATTAAAGGACAATGGACAAGTGCCAAGATGTAAATCCCTGATGATAGCAATTGACAATACCTACCCGTATTTTCCCATGCGTAAGATGGTCCCATGTATAAATATAAGACACATTTTAATTTTGGGGCCTGAAATTTTAAATAAAAATGTATTACATAAAGTTATTGAACTCAAACTTTATTTTTCATAAAATTCATACAATTCTGCATCACTGTCAAAACTCCCATCCATTAGCTTGTCCTCATCTGTGTCTGATGATGAATCACTGTCTTCAACAATGAGCGCAAAACAAGTGTGAAAAAGTGGGAAATGAAAGTAAAAAAATCTACAACTGTACAAGACGCACCCAGTTTTTAGACCCCAAATTTTTCCAGAAACAGTGAGTCTTATACATGGGGAAATACAATAACTTGTAGATAGTCTGATTCTAATTAACACACATAAAAATACCACGATGTCTATGCTGTAATATTTAAAAGGAAATAGCACAGAAACATGTATAAGTGTTTATAGCAGCATTATTCAAAAATAGCTTAATTGCCCAACAGGAGAATAGATAATAAAATCATGCCGTGTTCTCATAGAGAATACTATCAATACAAAACAGAAAATACATGTAAAATAAAAAAAAAGAATCATAAAATATGAATGGTACAATAGATAGATAAGTATTTAGCTTTCACTTCAGAACCACACTCTGGAACTCCTGGGAATCCAGGAAAGCTGTTATCACCCACCCACCAGCACTCCTTCCTGCCTCTACTTCATGTCTGAGTGCATTTATGGCCCACGGGCTGTTCATCCTATAAATGCCAATACAAAGGCAAGCCTTTTGGTATCTATACATGACATCCTCTCAAACTCTGTAGTCTTATAGTGATTTTATGGACATAATTTTTCAGGCTAATTATTTTATGCAGATACTTCCTTTCATCTGGGTTTCCTCCATCAAATGATTGTGAAAGGCTGGAATTGTGTCTGATGTGGTGTTTTTATTCTCAGGAACAGAGACAGTGCCTGCACCTAATGGAGCTTATTTGTTTGCATTGAAAGAACAGATCATTTCTCCTCCCACATTTCAGAAGTTCACAGAAAGCGTCTCTGAGTTTATAAGATGCTGCCCTCTGTGTTCTATGATGAGAGAAAACTGAGCTTTTGTTTCTCAATGATATTTACTTTAGTTATTAATATTTTCATTGTAGGAGCCACTGAGTAGGCTATTTCTTAGCCTTTACTGGATCTTCTGCAGTTCTCAGTTACTATTACTGCTGTACATCAATCTTTGTCACTCGTCTGAATAGTAGTAACGGCCTCCTACTTGGTTACTTTTTACTCCCAATTCCCCTCCTCCTCGTGAGCTCTGCAACCCAGTCTTAACAAGACAGACCATTCTGGACTAAGTGACCATCCTGCTTATTCTTGTAGCAGTACTTATAACATGTTATAACTTCTTATTTACAGACTTAGCAACCCACCAAAATTCATGGTAGAGATTTTGGTTAATATTCTCACCTAGCATACAGCATAAGGCTGACACAGAGTAGATACTCATAAGTTAAACAAATGAATAAATAAAAAGGTTTTATATTTTCCATGTGCAATCAGTCCCACCTGTGATCTTGTCATCTAGCTCTTTACAGAGAAGTCTTCTGAATCACTTCTAGATTTCTACGTCTTTAGACTACATATATGTGTATGTGTGTGTGTGTGTATACTTTCCATGAGTCAACACATGTACCTTTTGTTCTTCTCGTTTGTTTTATTCAATTTCATCAACTATTCCTGTGTCACTTTGTATTGATAGTTTGTTCTTCCAAATGTATTAAAAACATTTTGGGGGGAAACAATTTGTCTGTTATGCCTTTTGTCTACTCTTACATTTACATCATACTCAGTAAAATACTAGATGCAGTAATTACATACTATGCAATGATTACTACTGTAACTAACAAAGGCTTACCTTTGTTTTAAATCTGGCCAATTGGTCTTTAAATAGAGTTAGTTTTAGAAAGTAAAATTTAAAATGCCACAGGAACTGCAGAAGTTTACACCAACTATGTGCAACCCCTTTTAATCTATCAAGTGATCGATCTCACCCCCACACACCCAAAATATGACACACAAAATATCATATTTTCCCATGAGAATATCATAATTTAAAGAAAAAAAACAGACCCTGGCTGGTTGGCTCAGCAGTAGAGTGTTGGCTCGGTGTGTGGAAGTCCTGGGTTCAATTCCCAGCCAGGGCATACAGGAGAAACGCCCATCTGCTTCTCTACCCTTTTCCTTCTCCTTTCTCTCTGTATCTCTCATCCCCTCTGGCTGCCAAGGCTCCTGGAGCAAAGTTGGCTTGGGTGCTGAGGATGGCTCCATGGCCTCTGCCTCATGTGCTAGAATGGCTCCGGTTGCAACAGAGCAATGCTCCAGATGGGCAGAGCATCGCTGCCTGGTGGGCATGGTGGGTGGATCCCCATCCAGCACATGCAGGAGTCTGTCTCTCTGCCTCCCTGCTTCTTACTTTGGAAAAATACAAAAGACCAAAAAACAAAAAACACCTCAACACAAAGTGACTTGATGTGCATGAATATAAATTTAAATACCTTTTCACTTATACAAGTGGATTTTTCAATGGCTGATTGAGCACAGAGGTCGAAACTATATTGAGAGTGTGAATGACTCAATTTTTAATCAAAAAAATGAAAATAGAATATGATATAATTTACCTGATGAAGGAAACAGCTGTCCTTATAACTTAAAATGTTTTTCAGGGCACACAATTTATAATTCAATACCAAAAGTCAAGGTGGAGTAATAAAATGTTTGTAAAGTGCATTGAGCTCTTTAAAATAAGGATTGCATAACCACCAGACATAATGAAGAACACAGCAACATCAGAAAAGGTGTTCTAAAAATCTCATTTCAGAAAAATTACTGTTCTTTCATTATCTTAATGAAACATGAGTAGCCCTTCCTGATCTGAGAAACAAGCCAGGCTTTTGCAAAAATGAATTATTTCTTTGGCTTAGCTGTATTTTTTAAAATAATGGTTTGGGAGATGGAAGTCAGAAGCTTATAGCCACAGGAGAAGAGAAAGGAGAAGCCACCGAATATTGTCATGGTAAAAAAGGGATGACAGTCAATCTTCTTAAACATTTTCTACCTATAAAAGAAACATTTCAGTGTCTGCCAAATAACAAATGAACTGTTGGAAACACAAATAGCATTGCCTTCCTTAAAAACAGCTATGGATCTTTTGTCAAATTCTACAGCAATCTGTCCATAGAATTTTGTTTAAATCTTTTGTCAAATTCTGCAGCAATCTGTCCATAGAATTTCGTTTGAATCGCACTTCTCTTAAAATTGCCCATTGCTGTCATATATTTTTACTTTTGTATACATGGACACATACACATTTTAAAAAGAGAAACACTCACTTAAATAATGCCTTCCATCTCATCTTTTTTCTTTGACATTTCAATTTCTTGATGATTTCAAAAGCAGAAAATGTTTATTTGACTTTGCCAAGAGACACGAGTAGTTTAAGTAGAAGAGCAGCTGACTGCTTTTCAAGAATTGATGGTAAGCACTGCTGGTTAGCAAGCATCCTCTTTCTTAATCTCCTTGGGCTGGAGGCACATGTCTGAAACAAACTCAACACACTTACTGTTTGAGCATCTTTAAATACTCTGCTATAACTAAAGCAATTGTCTAGTCATTCTTTCTCAAAATCAGAAACATAAACTCCAAATATAAACTTAAAAATGAATCATTTATAAATATTTTCTCATTCTTATTACCCACAAATGCAAAAAAAAACAAAACCTCATTTCAACTCGTCTTTTATCTCAAGGGATTTTCTTAAAGACTGCAAAAGTATGGAGTGTGGAGACTGCAGGAGTAAGATCAGTGCCTCCTTGGCTTGGGTGAGAATCCGTGCTCAGTAATCCCCCAGCTGGGTGAACTGGCACAGATCCCTCTGAGCATGTCCTTCTCTGCATCGCTATTATTAATAGCTCGGAGAGTTGACCTCCCCTACTGTCTGGTCTGGGACTCAGAACTCAGGAGGTTGAGTGTAAGCTGTTTGTTTCATTATTAGCTCCACCACTTCTTTCCTGTGCTAATTTGGGTGAATTACTTCATTTCTCTGTGCCTCAGTTTTCTTATTAGCAAAATGAGAAGAAATGAATGCATATGTGGGAGTATCATGCAGTGGCTACAGGAGCACAGGTTCTGGAGCTGAACTGCTTGGGCTTTTCTCCTGGCTCTGGTCTTTATTAACTCCATTACCTTGAACAAGTTACATAATGTTTCTGTGCTTCAAGGTTTTTCCCCCCTTATTTGTAAAATGGATAACAATCCTCATAGATTAATGATATCATAAAAATTTTATTAAATCGGTAGCATTTAAAAGGATGTTTTACATGCAATGTTAGTTATTATTATTAGTGATGTCATTGTGGTTTTATTGTTGGAATTTCTGAGGGAACCTCCAGTAACAGAATTTTTATCTATATATTAAAAAGATGAGAAATGAAACAAATAGTAAATTCAAAAATAATTATTTAATATATATTGTTTTTCTTATGCCAGGAAAACAAATTTGCCTTCTGCTATGCTGATATGGGGATATGGCCATAATTATGGTGCAGACTGTTGGGAAACACATATGTGGCTTTCTCCATACCATGTGAGCAGATATCATGGATAGCATTTACTTGGTTTGAGAGAAATAATAAAACCAATATTGTGCATATGAAATATGATAATGTAGATCAAATGAAAGGACATTCCCTAGCAATGTAAATCTAAAAATAAATTAAGATGATAATTCCATTCATAATAGCATCCAGAAAAATAAAATACTTGGAAATAAATTTAATAAAATAAGTGCAGGGCATGCTTATTGAAAACTATACAGCCTCATAAAAAATTAAAGACAATCTAAAGAAATAGAAACACAGCCCATGTTCCTGGATTAGAACATTTAATATTTTTAAGGTAGCACTACTCCTCAAATTGGTTATCAGGTTATATACAATCATTATCAAATTCTAGCTGACTTTTTAACAGAAATTGATGAAACAACCCTAGAATTTATATGAAAATTGAGGAACCAAAAATAGCCTAAACAATATTGAAAAAGAGTAATAAAGTAGAAAGAATTATAATTCTAGAGTGTAAATCTTACTACAGAGCTACAAAAATCAAGACAGTGTACTTCTGGCATAAGGTAGGCATAGAGATCAATGAAACATAATTGAGAGAGCAAAAGTAATCCCTCATATTCTGGTCAGTTAATTTTCAACAAAGGTGCCAAGAAAATTAATGGGAACGATATAGCCTTTTCAAAAATTGGTTCTGGGACACAATCAGCTATCCACATGCAAAAAATGAATTTGAACAAGACAAGGAGTAAAGGATTTGAATAGAGATCTTTCCAAAGAAGATATACAGATGTCCATTAAGCACATGAAAAGATGCTCAACATTATTAACCATCCATGAAATGCACATCAAAACCACAATGAGATATCATTTCTCACCTATAAGGATGGCTATAATAAAAAAGACAGATAACAAATGTTAGCAAGGACATGGAGAAATTGGAACTCTTCTATGTTGCTGGTGGGAACATAAAGGGAGCAGCTACCTTAGAAAACAGTTTGGCAGATTCTTAAAATGTTAAACATAGAGTTACCATACGACCTAGCAATTCTATTCCTAGGTATGTACCCAAAAGAAATGAAAATGTAGACTCACACAAATAAATGCATGGGAATATCTGCAGCAGCATTATTCAAAATAGATACAAATGGGAAACAACCCAAATGTCCATCAACTCTTAAATGGATAAATAATATTTGGTATAACTATAGAATTAAATACTACTTAGCAATAGAAAGGAATAAAATATCCATACATGCTACAACATTAATAAACCTCAAAAACATTATGTTTTAATGAAAGAAGTCAGACACAAAAGAACACAAACTGTGATTCAATTTATATGACATGTCTAAAAAGGGCAAATGTATAGATAGATTGATAATTATGTAGACATGGGAGTGGGCAGTGACTGTAAGTGAGTATAAGATTTCTTTTTAGGGTAATAAAAAGATTCTAAAATTATATTATGGTGGTATTTGTAAGACACCTTAAATATATTACAACTTATTGAATTGTACACTGAAAATGCATGAACTGTATGGTACATAATTATGTCTCAGTGAAACTGTTACCCAAAAAAAAGGATTTTCCTAAAGGCTAACAATTATATTTGCTTAGTGATTATCATTTTTAAAGCAGTTTCATATTTATTTAATTTAACCTTTATGATAATTCCATAAATTGAAAATGACTATTTCTGTTTTATAGAAGAAATAGGCTCAGAGAAGCCTATTTCTACTGGCCATGGTCTTATAGTAGGTAAGGAGCACCAAATCTAAACCCAGTGTTTTTATTTTTTAAATTTTAAGTCCTCTTGTATTTTGTTAGTAAAAGTTTGTCAAATACAATGGAAGTTTATTTCTCTCCTATGGAAGGACTTCAAAGTGAGTGTTCCTGGTCAGAGATTCAGAAGCTCAGATTCCTTTCTGTTTGGGCTCAGACATTCCCAGGACTTCATCATCATCTCATTGACCGGCAAAAAAGGAAGAGCATGGAGGGACTTTTTAAATGAGTTTACCTGGGAAAGACACATCTTTCTGCTCACATTCCATTGGTTGGAATTTCAATCACAACTAAAAGGGCAGATGGGAAGTGTGGACTCGCCATGGACCCTGAAAGGAGAGGAGAGTGAATTTTGGTGAACAGCTAGTACGCCCTGCCACAGAAGTACACCGTGAAGAAAATTTGACTCCTACTTGTGATCTGGGATGGCAAGTTTAAAGTGGAATTTATCTAATGCCTTCTCATACTTTTGTAAAGTTAACTGAGCATAAAATTTTGCTAAAATGAAGCAAAGAGAAAGAGGCCTAAAAAATCCTTCTAAGTTTCTAACTTTGCTTATCACAATCTTGATACAAATCAAGTTGCTTTTTTCAATTGCCTGGGTAACCAGGAATTATACATCCTAAACTGACAGCATCCAAGCACTGACTGAATCACCACTTAATCAGTTCATGCATTGTGCTGTCATTGATAGCAATGCAATTTGAATAGCTCTGAGTTTCAAATTCTTCACCTGAAATAAAAGGACAATACCTCTAAGTGTTCAAGGGTTATCAGGAAGATTACGCATACCTAGAATATTATCTCATACAGTAGACATTTAATAAATGTTACTTTTGCCTGACCTATGGTGGTGCAGTGGATAAAGTGTCGACCTGGAATGCTGAGGTCGCCGGTTCAAAACCCTGGGCTTGCCTGGTCAAGGCACATATGGGAGTTGATGCTTCCTGCTCCTCCTTCCCCCTTCTCTCTCTCTCTCTCTCCTCTCTAAAAATTAATAAAAGAAAAATTAAAAATAAATAAATAAATAAATGTTTTCATTGACCTTTCCCTATAAGGTCCTATAAGACACTATTAGTCTAGGATTTGGTGACCAAAAATCTAAAATAATATTTCTTTTACTATTTTGACATATATTTTTAAATATACATATTATTAATATGTGTGACATTAATATATACTTTAATATATACTTTTTCTTTTCCATCTCATTCCTCTCTCAGTAATTAACTCAATATATGTTTCTTCCTGAACACTCCAAAATAACAATTGCAGTAATAACAGGTCACATGTGACTCTTGCTGAAAAATCTGGCACATGGTCCTGTGAGCTCAACTCTCCTACTCTTTTGATAGGTCCCTGGCTGGTAGATGTATGGGTACCACTTATATAGAACTGAATGTCTAATAAATTGAGCACTAGAATAAAATTTTAAAATGTATTTTATGTTTATGTATTAGGTAATGGTATGATTTTTACTTCATTAAAAAGTTTTTTGTATCTCATGAATTTATGACCACAAACCTGAAGAAGCATAGTCCACATTCCTTATTAATTCTTTTTGTGTGTGTGTGTGTGTAGCATGGCATTTTAAAAATTAAATTTATTGGGGTGACATTGGTTAATAGGATCATAGAAATTTCAAGTGTACATTTATTTTTGTGTGTGGCAGAGACAGAGAGAGTCAGAGAAAGGTATAGATAGGGACAGACAAACAGGAAGGGAGAGAGATGAGAAGCATCAATTCTTCATTGCAGTTCCTTAGTTGTTCATTGCTTAATTTCTCATATGTGCCCTGACCGCGGGGCTATAACAGACCGAGTGACCCCTTGTTCAAGCCAGTGACCTTGGGCTCAAGCTGGTGAGCCTTGCTCAAACCAGATGAACCCATGCTCAAGCTGGCAACCTCGGGGTCTCAAACCTGGGTCCTCCACATCCCAGTTCAATGTTCCATCCACTGCGCCACCACCTGGTCAGGCTCAAAAGTGTAGATTTTTATGATACATAATTTGTATATCATATTGCATGCCCATCTCCCAAAGTCAAATCATTGTTTGCCATCATATATTTGCCCCCTTTACCTTTTATTACTTCCCATCCCCTTCCCTCTATTAACCACCATACTGTTGTCTGTTTCTATGAGTTTCAATTTTATATTGTACATATGAGTGAAATCATATTGTCCTTAGCTTTTTCTGACTGACTTATTTTACTTAGCACAATACTCTCAAGGTCCATCAACATTGTCACAAAGGGCAGTATTTCATCTTTTCTTATTGCTGAGTAGTATTCCATTGTATATATGTACTACATTGTCTTTATCCAATTCTCTATTGAAAGACACTTTTGTGGTCTCTATGTCTTGGCCATAGTGAATAATACTGCAATGAACATAGGGGTATGTATATCTTTGCGGATAAATATTTTTGAGTTTTTCAAGTAGCTACACTGAAAAGGGATTTCTGGGTCCTATGGAAACTCTATTCTTATTTTTTTGAGGTTTTTCTATAGTTTTGTACCAGTTTACATTCCTACCAGCCTGGAAAGATTATTCCTTTTACTCTAGAAGCTCTCCAACACTTATTATTACCTGTTTTGTTGATAATAGCCATTCTAACAGGTGTGGGGTAGCATCTCATTGTAATTTTTCTACATCAATTCTTTTGCCTTGAAATTAGATGTATGAGAGCATGTCTGGTAGGTGTGGAGGGAGGTATGGAAGTGGAAAGAGTTTGGCCTGACAGGAAACAGAGCAGGTGGCTGGCCCAATGGCCCACTAAATGGCTCAGTATTTATTTGACTCACTGTGTTTTGATACTTGGTTCTCTGCTCTCCATGCTAGTGTGCTTAGAGGAAGGGAGAGGAGGAGAGGGGAAGAGAGAGGAGGGGAGGGGAAGGGAGCAGAGGGGGAGGAAGGAGAGGGGAGGGGAGAGGAGAGGAGGAGGCAGGAGGGTGAGAAAGAGAGAGAAAGAAACCAACCTAACATGCTCTGTATATCTAGCTCTCTTTCCCTTAGCTTATGTTTGTCCAAATGTCTTCAGAATATCTGCATTGGAAATCTCTAAGACTAGAAGTTAATTTTCTTGAAACTGAAATTATCTGTATAACAAGCAGCACAATCCTGTAAAAGTGGAATGGAAACATGAAGCAGGAGAGAAAGATGTTATGACATTTTTTTTCCTCAAAAGGAGATTCAAAAACATATTTGTAAAGTAATAATAATAAGGAGGAAGTGGAGTAATTTAACTCTGGTCATATCTCTTATCTTTCTGTTTCTGCTTCCTTATTTGTAAAGATAATAAGTGTCTCTAGGACATAGAGTTGTTGGGAATAAAAGAGTCAAAATGTGTGAGGCATAGAATATTGCCTAACAAAGAATAGACACAACACAACTGTTAGATGCTATTGATATTATTGAGGATAACTCCAGTCAACATGCTTGAACCTTGTTAAAAGGAATGTGTATGTGTGTGTGGACAAGTCCCGCTGAGGGTGAGGATGACGGAGACGCAAGGACCCGACTCGGGGGACCAGGTTCAGTGACGTAGATCCACTTTATTCAGGAAGTAAGCTAGCTTATATACACAGGTTCGGCCTATAGGGTGTTACAGCGTGTTCTTCAAAGCCAATGGCTGAAAAAGTCAGGGAGCTGCCTGGTTAGCGCTGAGTCACTTCCTTACAGTGGGTGAGCTCCCTTCCTGGGTGTGCCCAGGAGGGTTCCAGGAGCTGGAGTGTTCTCACAGCATTGAGTCAGCCACAGCTGTTAGGAATGTGCTCTGCGCTCCACACACATGTGTGTTTTAAGAAAACACTAACACTTTGTTATGTGGAATTTCATGTAACCCTCCATCTGTTTTCTTAAACATTTAAATAAACTCTATGCTTTTAATTAATAAATTTGGGGTTTGATTTTAAAAACAATAATGGAGGCTGAAAATAATTGAGGTCACTTTGCTTTGTAAAAAACCCTCTACTCATTTTTTAACTATTAATTAAAACAGGTTTAAATTTTATTGGAATTTCTCCTGTGAAGTTCTTAGATTTTACTTTTTTACTTCTTCCTCTCTGACTTTACCTGTTGAAAAAAATATGCTTAATGACAAAACTAAAAATTTGAAGCCAAATAAAATACAAAGTCTAAATAGTCAGCTAACAGAGAAAAGAAATACTTTCTTTCCTTTTCCCGAGTACATTTAGTATCTTACTAGAGTCTCACAACAAGAGTTAGTGGTCTAACTAGCAAAATGGCAGACAAGATTTCCAGTTTACTTTTCTAAATATTTGATATAAGCTTTCTCCGCCCATTATTTCATGAAATTAGGCATATAATTACTTGATTTTAATGAATGTACTAAATAACTGAACATTTCTGTTTGCTTGTCATTGGAGATACAATGAATAGGATACCATACCACTCGTGATACAGTGATAGGCACAGGATGTTCACAGAGGTGGAAAGTGAAGCATACAGAGAGCAAGGCCAATTTAAGTTTAAATTTAGTAGATTAACTACCTGTCTGTGCATTTAACCATTGTGCACTGCCTCCCAGAAAGTGGCAAAAGCACTTCTTTCCAGAATACATTTTATACTGAAAAAGAATATACTTTGTTATGTTCCTTAGCCAATGGTACAAACAATCATAAAATTAGTTCTTTTTAAAAATAATGAGAAAATATCTCAGTGATATAATTTTTAATTAGGACAAAGATGGCTTTAATTATTAATAATAATGATGATGAAATTATATTGCACAGGATGGTTCCATTACCTAAAGTAATTAGAGGAATTTATAAAGAAAAATGGTATATCAGTAGACAATGAACAATTTTCTGAGCCAAATTCAAAAGGGTGTGCGGCTCGTGAAGAGTAACAAAAGGAGATACTCTCAATGCTAACAACTTGCTGGAAGCTCCTCATTTTGTTTTTTTCTTTCTGGTAAATAATTACTGAAAAGGATTCCAGAGTTATTTAATATTCACTATCATGTTATGTTCTCATTTCAAAGTTTTTAAAAAAGAAAGATCTACCTGAAAAAGTCTAATCACATCAAATTGTCTTCTATTCTTCCATTAATATTCACACATGAAGTCTGATCTCATTCTTGCAAGTATCCAAATGGGTGTCAGATAGACCAATGTTAATAAAAATAATATGATAAACACATTTCAATCTCACACTCAGATTTAGCAAATAACATTTCAGGTTTCTTTTTAACCTTTCCCTGACTCACCAAGCATCACTGGAGAAAGAATTGAAGTAAAGCATGAAGGTGAGGATTAGCTTCACACATTGGCAGGTGAACTATTGATATTACATTCTAATTATATCTACATCAAAATTCAGAAAGAAAAAACAGGCCATCTAACCTTCCATTTCAAAATGTTTTTTTGGGGGAAATATTACTTGCTTTTATATGAGATCTTTACTTTTTTATTTTTATCTCTAATAAGATAGCTATGCAAATTGATCACTTACTAAGTGCTTATTATAACTATATACTGAGCAATTCATAAATTTAATTCATTTAATATTCTCACAACTCTATGCTATAGCCACAGTGTTTGTGATTTTAAAAAATGTACACAATTTTTCAGAAAATTAAAGATAAAAGGGAAATTTCCCGATCCAATTAAAAATGTCGATAGCTAACTAACCTACAGCTAATGTCATAGTTAATGGTTAAATAGTTAACTTGTTCCTTTTACGACCAAATCAGAATTGCTATTTTCACTATTATACTCAACATTGTACTGGGGGATGGGTGTATAGCCAGTGAATACAATAAAAAATAAAGTATTAAAATAAATGGAAGGCATAAAAATTGGAAATAAAGGAGTAAAATTTCTCTATTCACAGAAGCTAGGGTTAAATATATAGAGAAATCTTGAGCATGGGTTAACAGGCATTTTTTTAAAGGGCCAGATACAGTGGTGGGATTCAGCCAGTTCACCCCAGTTGGACAGAACTGATACCTAATTTCTTGTTGAGTTCAGCGAACTGGTTGTTAAAGTGCACCTGTAATCAGAGTTCTCTCTAAGGTTAACATTCATCTGCACAACGGCATATTCTAAGTTCCTGTAGTAATGTTCATTCCGTTCATAGGTGAAAAAAATTTCAAGTGAGGACACCAATTGAGAAGCAATATGGAAATATCTTAAATAACAGTTTTATTGTTTTGAGTCAGTTATTATCATTTTAAAACTCATAATATAGTCTAGTTTTGTGTACTTCTTTTAATTTTTCTTATTTAAGTACTAAATGCTTGAAATAAAAACCACCTTTCAGTATATTGTTTTTTTATACCTAAAACGGTCATTAGGGCAGAGGACTGGTTATTAAATTATTTGAACCCCACCACTAGCCAGATAGTAAATATTTTAGGTTCTTTGAGCCATAATTATGGTCTATATCAGTGGTCCTCAACCTTTTTTGGACCACGGACCAGTTTAATATCAGAAAATATTTTCACGGACCGGCCTTTAGGGTGGGACGAATAAATGTATCACGTGACCAAGACAAGCATCAAGAGTAAGTCTTAGATGAATGTAACAGAGGGAATCTGGTCATTTTTTAAAAATAAAACATCGTTCAGACTTAAATATAAATAAAACGGAAATAATGTAAGTTATTTATTCTTTCTCTGCAGACCGGTACCAAATGGCCTACGGACCGGTACCAGTCCACGGCCCAGGGGTTGGGGACCACTGGTCTATATTGCACCCAACTCTTGTGGAGACAACCATAGATAATACATAAATGAAACAGCATGACTGTGTTTCAATAAAACTTTTTTTTCTTAACAGAAACAAGCACTGGTCCAGATTTGTTCCACATGCCACAGTTTGCCAACTCTAAGGAATCTATAAAGCAACTATTAAATCTAATAAGTAAATCTATCAATGTCACAGATTATAAGAATTAAATTAAAATATACTCTTTTTCTGAATAATAGGAGGAAACAATTAAAATTAAATTCTCATTAATAAGCACTAACAATATAAAGCACACAGAATACACAAGAAAAAGTAAGAGGCCTCATCACTGAAAACTACAAAACATTGCAGAAACTTTTAAAAGACAAATAAGAAGTTATAGCATTTTAATTGATTAGATAACTAAATATTTTTAAAATATCAATTCTCCCCAAATTGATTTATAAATTCATTGCAAGTCCAAATATAAATTCAGGGTCATTTTAAAACATAAAAATGGACAAACTATTTCTAAATATACTAATTGAAATTCAATGGACCTAGAATAGCCAATACAGTTTTTAAAAATACATATAAAATTGGAAATTTTTCACTATCTGACTTTAAAAATTACTATAAAGCTGCACTAATCTAAACAGTATGATACTGGCATAAGATAATAGATTGGAGGAACAAAATAAAGAGTGCAGAAATAAACCCACACAAAGATGATCAATTGATTTTTGACAAGACCTCAAAGTTATTCAACGGGGGAAAACAAAAGTCTTTCAACAATGGTGCTGGAACATTTTATCCATGTGCAGTAAAAAAAAACCAACCCAGTATATATATACATTAATTCTAGATGACTTATAGATCTAAACGTAGAAGCTAAATAAATAATGCTTCTAGAATAAAACATAAATTATCTTTATGATTTGGGGATAAGCAAGCATTTTTCTTGGACAGGACACTTAAAGCAATTAACCATAAAATTAAAACATTAAAATAGGTAATAAATTGGACTATGAAAATGAAAAACATATGCCATCAAAAGACACCATTAAGAAAACTAATAGGTAAATTGGACACCTGAAACCTATATAATTATTTTAACCAGTGTCACCCCAATAAAATTAAAAAGAAAGAAAGAAAATGAATAGATAAGCCATCATTTGGGAGAAAATACTTACACTACATAAATCTGACAAAAGATTTATATTTAGAACTTATATAACAGGAAACAATTTTTTTAAAGAACTAAAGAATTGAATACCTAGTTTACAAAAGAAAATATATGACTATAAGTTAGTAAATTCATAATAATACTTAATACCATCAATCACCAGGGTAATAAAAATTAAACCCACAATAAAATACCATAATACATACTAGAAGGACTGTTAAAATGCTGACAGTATTAAGTAGTGATGAGGTTGTAGAACAACTGGAACTCTCATACATTGCCAGTAGGACCGTAAAATGTTAAAATACTTTTGGAAAGTAGTTTTACAATTTCTACTAAGTTAAGCATATATATATATATCCTAGGTCTCAGCAATTCCTCTCCAACGTTAGCACCCAAGGAAAATGAAAATGTATTACTTATTCAAGCTTTACATAAAGCTACCTAAATGTTGGAGAAAGATTTCATAAATATGGCATATCTATGCAATGGACTATTAGTAGACATAAAAAAGAATGAACTAAAAAAAAAAGAATGAACTACTACACTGATACACAAAACATGTAGGTTAATTTCAGAAATACACTGAGCAAAAAGAAGCCAAACACAAAGAATAATAACTATAATTTTATTTACATAAAATCCTAGAACAGGCAAAATTAATATATGGTGAAAAAAATCAGATAGGATAATGAGGGAACTTCTTAAAGAAAATAATATATATCTTGATAGAATGTGAGTTACATACATATGCTTATTTGTAAAAACCTACCAAATTAGACAAATAATATTTGTACACTTCACTGCATATAAATATTATCACAACAATAAAATAACAGGCAATAAATATTAAATTATAGTTTAAATTTCATTGTTCACAGTGATATTCTATACAAATTTGGAAAGAGCAAATACTAAAATACTCTGTGGATTTGTATTGAAATTGTATCAGCATGCACTCATGACTTTTAAAGTATTGAATAAAGAAATATATGATTTATAGAAATATAAATACATCTTTCCATATTTATCATTGTCTTTGCTCTCTAGAAGCAATGGCATTCCAATTGAACAAATACATCTAAATACTGTTTAGTTTCTAAATACTTTCTCAATTAAAAGGAACCAGGGCTACGGAGGCAGAGGAAACATAAATTGAGCTTGGGACATCTTATTACAGTGTAAGGTAAAAAGTGGCCCCCTTCCCAAAAAAGATGATGGAAACATAATGTAGGGACACAGGAGTCAGTTGGAAGGGACCCCTACCGGACAGATGTTAAAGAATTGAGCATGAAGGTAAATAATAATAGTAAATATAATCCATTTTATAAAATAAAAATTAGCATATATATGTAAAATAAGTAGATAAATAACTAGGTAGAAGCTACCTTATTGTAGCATAAATATCAATAAATATTTAACACACAGGTAAGCTGAAAAATTATCAATGGATGATAAAAGCAGTAAGTGAAAATTTGATTACACACAGGAAATCTGCATTGCATCATCTTAAAATATCTCTACACATATCATTTATTAATAAAAAGAATAGAAAGGAAATTTAAAATAGAGAAACCTAGCAGTAACCATTTTTACCAAGAGATCAAAGCTAATACCTCAAAATTATGAGAAACTGACATGGGTCTTCTTAAATGATGCATTGAGAAGAACTTAGGCTTACTTTAGTGATATTCTTCACCAAAAACAATTGCATAAACTGGTCCTTAAAAAAAAAGTCAGATAATAATCAGAGACATTCCACAATGTCCTGTATACTTAAAATATATCAAGGTCACAGAGACAAAACAAGCTGAGGAATTATTCCACATTAAAGGAAACTGAAGAGATTTTATAACTACCTACAATATATGACCCAGTTCTCTTTTGGAGACAAAAAAAAATGCCAGAAAGAACATTATTGGGACAATTTAATAAAATTGAGTGAAGGCTCTGGTACTGCTCTTAAATCTGTCTATGGTAACAACTCTGGTTATGTTAGAGAATGTCATTTTCATAGGAAAAACACACTGAAGATAGTTAGGGATAAAGGTGAATGATAATTCCCAATTACCCTCAAATTTCAAAGAAAATATGCGGAAAGGTAGATATATCTAAAGAAAATAATAACATAACTGAGACAATATATAAACCACTGATGTATGTGGGAATTCCTTGTACTGTTCTTGTAGCATCTCTGTGAGTTGGAAACAATATGAAAATAAAAAACTTTTCTCATTCATAGCTAGTGGAAGCATGCATTAGGTGTTTTTAAAGGTGTCTACCAAACTCCTAACTTTTGCTTTTCTTTGGGGTTATGTCCCCAAGTCCAATGGGAAGAATTTCTAGCAGCTAAATTTGTCCTGCAAAGGATCTCTCCCCTGGCTACCATGGGCTGAACATACTGAAGACACCTGACCCAAACTAAGTCACTAGGATTTTTTTCTCACCAGTTATTTTAAAAATAAGACTAAATGATTATGAAAAAAATGCATGCTTTGTTCTCACAGATGTCTTTTCCCAGATTAATACTTTCAGTCTTTCCTCTCCCTGTACCTTACTCATATTGGATGTATCTGAGTGGTTAGATAGTGACACTCTGACCTTTATTATTCTTTGGTTTTCCTTGAGTAGAACTAATACCCTGCAAGCAAATGGCTTCTTGCCCAGTTGTAAGTTTCCTGGGGAGACTCTGTCCCTGCAGGAGTGAGACCAGTAGCACTAAGAGGATTTAATTCAAGAGAGAAAGTATTAGGGAGCCCATTTGGCCTTACATTCAACCTACATTCTCCAATCCAGTTTTACTAGGAGTAAGCCTGATATATTTTTTTAATATTTTATTTATTGATTTTTTTTTAGAGAGAGAGGAGTGAGAGAGAGAGACAGAGAGAGAGAGAAGGGGGAGGAGCAGGAAGCATCAACTCCCATATGTGCCTTGACTAGGCAAGCCCAAGGTTTCGAACCGGCGACCTCAGTGTTCCAGGTCGACGCTTTATCCCTCTGCGCCACTACAGGTCAGGCCGAGCCTGATATTTTTATCTTCATCTGTCTGATTCCTACAGCTCTAAAATTGGTTCAAAACCCATGGAGGCTGGGGGGAAGGCTGTGATGAATCAACACCCTCCAATTGTAACAACGGCCAGGCAGTCTCTGCAGGGGCCGCGGGGGCAGAGCAGAGCAGTCTACAGGAAGAGAGATGACGCAGACCTGAAAATATAAGCATTGATGAGTAGCTCTGTAATTTCTTATTCTGGTTCCTTCTTTAATGCCAGTTACATTTGTTCCTCCCCTTGGGTTCCAAAAAAACACACATCTTTCTTTAGAATAAATCCTCCTTCGGGACTTAGACTAGGATCCAGGGTCTGAATTGATTCTAGGCATTATTTTTCCTACCAGTATAGAAAATTCTTAGATACATATATTTCTGTCAATTCTACAGTAACAGATATTTCACTTATGGTTCATAGAAAACCTAGTCTCATATTCTTTTAAGGGATATTTAGAGTTTAAAACCATAGAGAAAGGACACCACTGGGAAGCAGGGTGACTATAATCTTGTACTCCAATGTGGCTATTCCCAGTACAGCCTTGGAAATCAAGGAGTAAAGAAACAATACCCAGAGAGGAACGCAACCGACTGGACTCCGGCTGGTGAAATCGCGATCTTTTGTCTTAACCCCGTTGTCCTTATGGACTTCAAGAGGGTTGGAAACCCTCACACAATGATGTAGTGGAGTCCCTGTAGCAGAATGATGGTCAAGTAGTTGAAACTTAGTTAAGAATTTGAAATAGGGAATTTGCTGACACTAAATTATATTTAACGTCCTGTTCAAGTCAGTTCTGAGATTGCCTTGGCAAAGTTAAAAGGCATAAAATCACTTGAGCAGACTAGAATAGCCTTCCCAGGTTTTTCGATGGAGAGTTAATATTCAGGCCTTCTTTATTAGGGTAAAACATATTCTACTCACTCAAAAGTCCCTGTAAGAACCATGTGCCCTGGATTTGCCAAATAATGACCCTTTCCACAGACAAAGTTGTTTAGGACAAGATGGGAAAAGACTATCTTCTGTCAACACACATCTTTTTTACCTGGCACAGTTTGGGCAGGAAAGGGAGCAAAAATACTGTCACTCTACCTTACAAAAGAAGTTGAGTTGAAGAATCAATGGCATTTTCATTTCAAGTCTGATCTGGGAGGAGCTCATACGTCACCACTCCATTCTAACAAGTCACAAGGTGATCAAACTGAAAAAGAAATCTACCACTCTTCTTAGATCTGTCAGAAGAGTGAGGACACAGGGCAAACTGCGGCTTCCAACCCCGAGAGACAGGGGGATACAGAAACGCACAGCTTACTGAAGCACAAACCCAGGAACAGAAGTTTCAGCAGGAACCGGTGCTGGGGTAGGAACACCTGGGCTGTAATTGTCAGACTGCTGAGGCTCAGTGCAGAGAACTCTGAGAATCAAAATCACTAGGGGTCCCAGTCAGAGAGGGCCGGGCACTTTCATTTACCCACCGGGACCCTACACAGTAATATCAGAGAAAATCCTCTGTGCTTCTGGCAGGGGCAGGGGAAGAAAAACTTTAAAAAGATGCCAGAACACTCTGTTCTACTTTAAAAGGTCTTTCCTCAGGAGAAACTATTTTATCAAAGCCTAACCTGGTGGCCTTTTACCAAAGACAAACCGGTCTTAAAAGGAACCAGAGGGGGGAAAATGCTTATATAGAGAGGAATAAAAGTAAGATTGATGTTTGACTTCTCCTCAGATACTGGGCAAGCAAGAAGGGATGAAGTGAAATAGTTAAAGAGTTGATTGAAAAACTCCACCAACCTAGAATTCTGTGTCCTATGAAATTATTCTTCATAAGTGAGGGAGAAAAAAAAGTTTATCAGACAAATAAAACTGAAAGAACCTGTTGTCTGTAAACCTACCTTGCAAAAAAAATGTTAAAAGAAATTCTTTAGAAAAAAGAAAAATTATATATTTCAGAAACTTGGATCTACATAAATAAAGAGTGTTGGAGAAGGAATAAGGGAAGATAAAATAAAACTTTTATTTTTCTTATTTTTCAGTGATCTAATAGATGAATACATGCAAAATAACAATTGCACTACATGCTTATATGCAGTTATGTGTGAGTATGTACAAATGAAATGAATGACAGCAATGACACAGAGGAGGGAGGAAGATTGTTATCATAAGGAACTCACATTACTATCGTTTATAAATATTTATCTTAGAGTTGTTATGAAATGACAATAATAGTTGGGTTTTGAATACCTTTACTTTCAAGGAAGTTCCATACATCTATCATCTTATTTATTTTTTCAAAATAGAACTTTAATTGAATTTATTAGGGTGACACCAGTTAATACAATTATACAGGTTTCAGGTGCCCAATTCGACAGCACATCTACAGCCACACTGTAATGTGTGTTCACCCTCTCAAGTCAAGTCTTCATCCATCATCATTTATGCCCCCATACATTCCTCCACCTCCCGCCTCCCAGCAATCACCACATTGTTGTTCACAAGTTGTTGCTGTTGTTTATTGTTCTTTTTTGCTCTATAAAAATATGGAACACTTCACAAATTTGTGTTCCATCTTCGTGTAGGGAGCATGCTATTCTTCTGATCTTCTTTGTATCATTCCAGTTTTAGTATATGTGCTGCCGAAGTGAGAACTCATTTCATTTATTTATTTATTTATTTATTTAATTGGGTTGACATGGTTCACCAAACCGTACAGGTTTCAAGTGTACAACTCAATATAACACCATCAACACACTGCATCATGCCTCATCACTTCGCCCATACAAGGTCTGTTTCCACTCAGCTTTTCCCCCCTCTGACCCTCACCCCCTACCTCTACCCCCGCTTTCCCTCTAGCTATTGCCTCCCTGTTGTCTGTATCTATGTGTTATGTATATATATATTTTTTGGCTAATCCTTTCACCTTGATCTAGTCTACTCTTTCTCCTTCCCTCTGACAGCCGTCCATCTATTCCCTATGTCCATGCCTCTGTTTCTATTTTGTTCCTCAGTTTATTGTGTTTGTTAGATTTCACATACAGGTAAGATCACATGGTGTTCTTTCAAACTAGTGTTTCAGGTCCCTTAGGATGTATTCTCAGCTGTTAATTGCCTCTAAGGTACTTTCTTCTGGTTCCTGAGGCATGGATTCCTCTTGGGTCAGAGGGTGTTTCATATACTCTAAGTATGCACTTCGAGTATAGTGAGGGTTGTATTAAACACCACTCACTTCCATCTGGCTTGTCAAGGCCTGAAATGAATAATTAGATCTATATTAGCAGAATGGTGGAATGCTTGAGTATAGGTTCTGGGATTCAACCAGCAGTAGTTCAAATCCTGAGTTTATAAGGTATTTGTTATGTGGCAAGTTAATTGCTCTCTTTCTCTCTTGGTTTCCATTTCCATTTCTTCATCTGTAAACGATGAATCATAATACCTGAAGACAAAATGAGACGGTTCTGTCACGTGCTTAACAAAGGGACTTCTGTGTATTAAGTATTCAATAAATGGTAGCTATTTTGGCAACAATCTGTTATTCTTATTTGTGTGGTGGGACTCCCTTCCCCTCCCTGGCACACGAGAGGCAGGAAGGCATGTAGAATCCCAGACAAAAACTGGGATGCTCCATAGTGGAATCCAAGATAAGCTAAACACCACTAACATCTTTGGGTTTTACAAACAACCAGTCACACTGAGAAAGTGTCTGGAAATAAAACAGAATAAACTAATCTTTGATTTCAAAAGGTTTATGGGTCAAGAGATTTTTTTTATAAGAAATGTCTTATTTGTGAAATGGCATCTATATGAAAACATTTGCAGAAAGCTTTTAGTTTCTGACTTTTACATGGTCCCAAGCTGTGAGCAATGAATGAATTTTTAATCATATTTTTACTGAGCCCTTATAACTAAATGGATCCAACCTATTTTACTTGTTTCCAATTCAGATACCCTGGTTTGCACAACCCCTGGGTTTTGTGGCCTCTGATTCCCCAAACTACACCTTTATTCCTTGCCCACTGTCCTGACATTCTCTAACACTTACAATATACCACTTTTATAAAGAGTGTTGTGTGAGCCATCAAAAATAAACAAACACAGAAGCAAAATCTTCTAATGTTCTGGTATGTCAAAGTTTTGCATCCACAAGAATACTGTTTTCTAGAACCCATATTTAGATAATATTTTCAGAGCACTTGGGTTTTGGAGGGGGGGGGGATGCGACATAAAAAAGAATAATTACAGATGACAGACAACATATTTCCCTGTCCCTTCAGTGAGAAAGTGGGAGGCATTCAGATTTTGCCACTTTGCTGGCTATGTACCCTGAGGCCCTTTGAAAACCTTTTGTAATTCTGGAGTTAGTTTAGGGTTGTATATTTCTTTCTTTCTTTTTGTGTGTGACAGAGACAGAGAGAGGACAGATAGGGACAGACAGACAGGAAAGGAGAGAGATGAGAAGCATCAATTATTAATTTTTTGTTGCAACACCTTAGTCGTTCATTAATTGCTTTCTCATATGTGCCTTGACCCTGGGGCTACAGCAAACTGAGTAACCCCTTGCTCAAGCCAGCGACCTTGGGTCCAAGCTGGTGAGCTTTGCTCAAACCAGATGAGCCCACACTCAAGCTGGAGACCTCAGGGTCTCGATCCTGGATCCTCCGCATCCCAGTCCGACACTCTATCCACTGCGCCACCACCTGGTCAGGCTAAGGTTGTATATTTCTACAACACAGAAAATTGTTAGAAACAATCTCATTTCATTCATGAGTTCAATTATCTGATGAGGAGAAAAGAAGACCACGCTCCTTCAGTCCTCACAGGAACCCTTGTGATTTCCACAGGATTCACATGATCTTGCCCAGTCTCCACTGCTGAACCCACTTTGGGGTAGAGGAGGCTCTTGGACCCAAACATGTGAATTTCCCCAAGATTATGATTATGACCCTGGATGATAAACTGTTTCTCTTTATTGTATACCTCAATAACCACAGAAAACTAGGCATTGTAGATACAAGCATACCTGCAATAATTTGTCTTACTGAGTTATTGTGGTTACAGTTCTGGCAGTATTTTATATTAAAAAAAATGATGCAGTGTTTTTTTCCTCTTCAGAAAGCAGGAGAAGGAACTATTAGACAGAGAGAGAGACAGAGATAGAGAAGTATTATTTCCTTTAGAATAAACATTCTTTGGGGCTTTCAAATTAGATCCTGTTTTTCTCTAGGTGTATCTTTATTAATTTAACTTTCTTTCACTACCACTAAAAAACTTCTGCTGCCCTTTCTTTCTAGTCATAGCAAGCAGCAGTGAGAGGAGGTAACAGTGGGCCCTGTCTGGTCTGAACATTGTCTGTCACAAGGGCCCCGTCGTCCAATCCGGTCCAGCTGGGTGACAGTGGCTGCAGACTCCTGGGTTCTGTCCCAGAGTAAAACAAGTTATTACAAAGAACAAATATCTTATTATAAAGAGAAAACAGAAGCAAGAAAAATGAATTTCTCAAGCACAGACTCTCGGACAGTTTCTAAAAACCTTTTGTCAAGTTTATACATGTAATTGTTAAATGTCTGGTAAGACTGGCAAGCAAAATGTCATTGACCAGGATCAAAGAATCAAAGAATCCTTTCTGGAAAAAAGGGAGAGAAAAATAGAATTATTTTCAGGTTGCCAGGTCAAGGGCATGAAAACAAGTTATTTTTCTCTTGAAAATATAAGTCCATTTTAGTTATGTTTCTTCCTGTAGCCTTAATTAGCTAACAGTATTGTATTATAACAGCAGTGTCTGACTTTGTTTCATGCTGAGGCATGTTAACATATGTGTCTCACATGTATGAATTTTACATTACCTATTGTGAGAAGTTGGAATTCATGAGTCCAACTCCAGGCAAGCACATCACATTTTATTCATACTGATTTTCACCCATTATGCCCTACTTCAGAATATTCACAAAATTAAACTTGAACACTTCTAATTTATAATAAATTACTTTCAGCTTTCTTTACAATTAAGAGTTGTTCTATAGCAGATCTGGTCACCTAAATTTTGGAAATTAGTTGTGTGACTCTTCTTGAAGTTCTGACATTCACACTACTAGACTAAGGTTTGTCTATACCAGGCAACTAGGAAAACATGTTTGTTATAACTCAAAAATGTTAAAGAGGCTATGTGTTGGATGCCCAGATATTAGTAAAAACCAAGATTGAAAGCATTATCCATAGTATTTTTTCCTCCCACAAGTGTCATAAAGCAGACACGATCAATAGGACAATAGTGGATGTATCAATGAAATTTGACTCATATACTTACATTTTCATTTCTATTTTAATGGAAGTGTGACAATATTTCCTGTGACAAACAAAGTTAATTTATATTTTAATCATACTTCAGTTGTTTCTGCCACATTATATATAGTCCCTTTCTCTTTTCCTTTAGAGATATTAGAGCACTATATTGTGATGATATAAAGAATCATATATTCTTTTCAGTTTCTGCAAATTATGGCATAGCTTTGACTGATTTCCCAGGTCAGGGAATATGTTATGTTGTTCTTTTACAATGTTTTCATGCTCATAAAACATAGTACCTGACTGTGCATAGCAGAGGCCCCTCACCAACAGACTAACTGATTCTCAGGAAGGAGGAAACACAATTTTCTTTTCCTTGGGGACTGGAAAAGAGAAAGAAAGCAGATACAAATGGATTATGTAAGGGCATAAACACCACCAGGGAAATGTTACTAATGAGAATAATTAACATTTAAGAACTGATTTAAGGCCCTTAACTATACAGACATTTCTATTAAATTTTAGAATTCATATATTTTAGTAATTATAAATTAGGCAAATATGTCATCTAAATTTTTTTGCTAATTCTTTACAAATACTCTAGAACAGTGAGGTTTTAATTTGATTTTATGGCTCCATGTTGTTGAATTTTTTTTATTAAGTTGTAGGGACAGGTGAATAAAAAAATATTTTTTGCCCTGGCCGGTTGGCTCAGCGGTAGAGCGTCGGCCTGGCGCGCGGGGGACCCGGGTTCGATTCCCGGCCAGGGCACATAGAAGAAGCACCCATTTGCTTCTCCACCCCTCCCCCTCCTTCCTCTCTGTCTCTCTCTTCCCCTCCCGCAGCCAAGGCTCCATTGGAGCAAAGATGGCCCGGGCGCTGGGGATGGCTCCTTGGCCTCTGCTCCAGGCGCTAGAGTGGCTCTGGTCGCGGCAGAGCGACGCCCTGGAGGGGCAGAGCATCGCCCCCTGGTGGGCAAAGCGTGACCCCTGGTGGGCGTGCTGGGTGGATCCCGGTCAGGCGCATGCGGGAGTCTGTCTGACTGTCTCTCCCGGTTTCCAGCTTCAGAAAAAAAAAAAAATACACAAAAAAATATTTTTTATGTTAGCTGAGGCAAAGTATTGAGAATTTAACAATACTTTCTCTCCTTCATTACTTAAATAAATCTTATTAGAAAATAAAATAGTTCTTTCTTAAAATTTCAGCTGTTATGTATAATGCAAAATGGTTAAGAACTTTGTAAAATTATTGGGCAAGGTTTTAAAAATATTGCCTATTATGGGATGTATTATGTACCCTCAGAGTTTATGTGTTGAAATCCTAATTCCCAGTACCTCAGAATGTGATTTTATTTGAGATAAGATCTTAAGACAGGAATCAAGTTAAGATAAGGTCAATAAGATGGTCCCTAATCCAATATTTGCTATCTATATAAAAAGAGGAAATTTGGACACAGACAGGCACATGCATGCACAATGTGAAGAGAAGTTTGCCATCTAAAAGCCAAGGATAGAGGCCTGGCATAGATCCTTACCTGACTGTCCATATAAGGAACCAACCCTGCAACCTTGATTTCAGAGTTTTGGCCTCCTGAACTGTGAGACAATAAATTTCTATTGTTTATGCCACCCAATTTGTGGTATTTTGTTATGGCATCCCTGGAAAACTAATACATTACCTAAAAACCTTTGTGGTAAGCAGATTAATTCCCCCTCCCCCCCAAGAAAAACCACATTTTAATTCTTGGAACCTTAAATATGTAAGATTACTTCTAAAATTACCAAGAAAATTAAAGTTGCAAATGTAATTAAATTTACTAATCAGATGACCTTATAATAGGGAGGTTATTCTGGACTATCTAGATAATAACAATGTAAACATAAGATCCTTACACATGGAAGAGAAAGAAAGAGGAAATAATATAGTAAGGTAAAAACTCTGCTGTTTCTGACTTTGAAAATGGAGAAAAGAAACCATGACACAAAGAATGTGAGTGGTCTCAAGAAATCAATTCCTCCCGAGAACCTCTAGAGGGACTATAGACTTGCAATTGCCTTGACTTTAGTACAGATTCCAGAAAAACTAATTTTGAACTTCTGACTTCAGAACTCTAAGAAAATAAATGTGTGTTGTTTTAAGCCACCAAGCTTGCGGTGGTAGATTGTTATAGCAGCAATAGGAAACAAATACAAACTTTACCCTTCCCAGGGTGCTCCAGTGTTAGAAATTCAATTCTGTATTCTACCACCCTAGTCATTTCACAGTCCAGATGATTGATTTGCCATGAAATTTTTTAACATATTGACTGAAAAGGACCTCCATAACTAAAATGTTTATAGTGAGCTTGCAATTTATTTTCCTAAATTATTTAGAGACACACCTAAAGATCTTTAAAACCCAAGTTCTGAACTACCTTCCATGTGACTACACCAAGCGAAAATTAAACTTGTTCCCGTGTAATTTTTCCCAGGCCATTATTAAAAACATGAAACAATTATTAGCCTTTTTCTTCACCATCAAAAATAATCAGGTTTTGCCCTGGCCGTCTAGCTCAGTGGCAGAGCGTCAGCCGGGCTTGTGGAAGTCCCGGGTTTGATCCCCGGCCAGGGAACACAGAAGCACTCATCTGTTTCTCCCCCTCCCCCCCTCTCCTTTCTCTCTATCTCTTTCTCCCTTCTCTCAGCCAAGGCTCCATTGGAGCAAAAGTTGGCCCGGGCACTGAAGATGGCTCCATGGCCTCTGCCTCAGGCGCTAGAATGGCTCCGGTTGCAATGGAGCAACAACCCAGATGGGCAGAACATCGTGCTCTGGTGGGCAAGCTGGGTGAACCCCGGTGGGGTGCATGCGGGAATCTGTCTCTCTGTCTCCCCACTTCTCACTTCAGAAAAATACAAAACAAAATTACGTTTTGTAACTTAACATTTTCTTTGTCTTTAAGTCTTATCTATACTGGTTTTTAGGGAAATAATAATAATTTTAGTCTTTCAAAAGATAATAAAAAAAAAGAAAAGACAAAATCATATTATTAGTGATAATGTATATGCTCTGCTCTTTAAATCAAAGTTCTACTCCTGGAGAAGTTCATTAATGACTTGGCTCCCATCAAAGTTTATTTAAACATCAGATGAGTTATTAGACTTGATTGACTCTTGAGGTTCATTCCCAACAAGTGATTCTAAAACTCTATGATTCTCTGTTGATGTAGATCAAAGCAATGGTGCAGAATTAAGCTGAATATGAATTCTTGTTAAAAAAAATCATAAAATTAATGCTTTCTTTATCGTATTTGAAGATTTGAATTTGTGTTCAATAACACTTTATTTGCCTGGCATACTTGCAACCTATTTTAAGGTAAAATGAAAAAGTATTTTCCAAAGTCAAGCATGGTAGCTAACACAGAGAGGCCTTTAAGCTTTTTAAAATAACTGGTTATTATTTCTTTAGTTACAAAGTCTTTTGTGTGTGTGTGTGTGTGTGTGTGTGTGTGTGTGTGTGTGTGTGTGTATTTTTCTGAAATGAGAAGTGGGGAGGCAGACAGACTCCCGCATGTGCCTGACCAAGATCCAAACAGCATGCCCACCAGGGGGCGATGCTCTGCCCATCTGGGATGTTGCTCCTCAGTGACCAGAGCCATTCTAGTGCCTAACGTGGAGGCCATGGAGCTGTCCTCAGCACCCTAGCCAACTTTACTCCAATGGAGCCTTGGCTGCAGAAGGGGAAGAGAAAGGAGAGGGGGAAGGGTGGAGAAGCAGATAGGTGCTTCTCCTGTGTGCCCGGACTGGTAATCGAACCCAGGACTTCCACACACTGGGCTGATGTTCAACCACTGAGCCAACTGGCCAGAGCCTAGTTACAAAATCTTGACGTGCTCATTTTGGCAGCACATATGCAAAATCTTGATTATTTTTAATCATTTTAAAATTTTCAATTACAGTTGACATACATTATTATATTAGTTTTAGGTGTACACGCTTATGATTAGATATTACATAACATACTAAGTGATCTCAATAAATCTCACACCCATTTGACACCCTACATAGTTATTAGAATATTATTGACTATATTCCCTAAGCTGTACTTTATATTCTCATGATTATTCTATAATAATCAATTTTTACTTATTAATCTTTTCACCTTTTTCACCCATTTCTCAAGTATACTCCCCCCCAAATCTGGTAACCATCAAAATGTTCTCTGTATCTATGTGTCTGTTTCTGTTTCTGTTATGATTGTTTATTTTGTTTTATTAGATTCAATTGTTGATATGTATGTATTTATTGCCATTTTATTGCTCCTCTTTCTGATATTTTTACTTTCTTATTCTTAAAAAAGACTTTTTAACATTTTGTATAATACTGGTTTGGTGGTGATGAACGCCTTTAGTTGTTTTTTTTTTGTTTTGTTTTTTTGTTTGTTTGTTTGTTTGTTTTTTGTCTGTCCAGCTCTTTATCTGTCCTTCAATTCTAAATAAAAGCTTTGTTGGGTAATCTTAGTTGTAGGTCCTTGCTTTTTATCACTTTAAATATTTCTTGCCAATCCCTCTGGCCTGCAAAGTTTCTGTTGAGAAATCAGCTGACAGTCTTATGGGAGTTCTCTTGTAGGTAACTAACTGCTTTTCTCTTGCTGCGTTTAAGACTTTCTCTTTGTCTTTGACCTTTTGTATTTTAAGTATGATGTATCTTGGTGTGGACCTCTTTGGGTTCATCTTGTTTGAGACTCTGCCTTCCTGAGCTGGTATGTCTATTTTCTTTGCCACGTTAGAAAAGTTTTCTCCTTGTTTTTTCAAATAGGTTTTCACTTTCTTGTACTCTCTCTTCTCCTCCTTCTGGCACCTCTACGATGCAAATGTTGGTGTGCCTGAAGCTGTCCTAGAGGCTCCTTACACTATTGTCATTTTTTCTGGATTATTTTTCTTTTTGCTGTTCTGATTGGGAGGGTTTTGCTTTCTTATATTCCAAATCGCTTATTTGGTTCTTGGCTTCATCTACTCTACTGTTGATTTCCTGTAAATTATTTTTCATTTCAATTAGCATATCCTTCATTTCTTACTGGTCTTTTTTATGCTGCTGAGGTTCTCAGTAAGTTGATTGAGCATCTTATAACCAGTGTTTTGAACTCTGCATCTAATAGATTGCTTTTCTCCATTGTGTTTAGTTCTTTTTCTGAAATTTTGTTCTGTTCTTTCATTTGGGATATGTTTGTTTCCTCATTTTTGGCAACTTTCTTGTGTTTGTTTCTATGTATTAGGTAGAGCTGCAACATTTTCCAGGCTTGGTAGAGTGCCCTAATATAGTAGGTGTCCTGTAGGGCACAGCCTCCCCTTTCACTCATGCTGGATATTCCAGGTGTGCCGCTTCCCTATGTGGGCTGTGTACGCCCTCCTCTTGTAGTTGCGCCTTAATTGCTGTTGGATATAAATAAGATGAACTTAAGCCCTGGCCGATCAGCTACAAGGACTATCTGTGATCCCTGACCACCGACCTTTAGCCACCATGGTGGGTCAGCTGTGCTGGCACCCACCACACAGAGCAGGACTTACTTCAGCAGGGCTCTGTTGTCCTCTGAGTCTGCTCCTTAAATCTTTTGCTTGTGGAGGTGGTTGGGTGGTGGTGCTGCAACTGGGACTCTGTTCACTGGAAGCCCTGGCTCTGGGGCCTCTCAGGGGATGCAGGCCAAGGTCAGCCACCACCTGTGTCCTGGGGCCACTTGGCATGAGCTATAAAGCAATGTGTAGATTGCTATGACTTGTGCTGAGCTTAGAGATACCCAGGCAAGGCCAAGCTGTGAACCAAGCTAGTGCTGAGTCTGGGACCACTTAGCAAGAGGATGGATGCCCCTGAGGCCAAATGCTGCTTGCTTGAGAGATTTTAGGAAAACTTAAATCATGAGCCAAGACAGGCCATTTGTAGGGATAGGCCACCAGAAGCAGCTTGGGTGGACCTGAAAGTTGGGTGGTGTGGGGCCTCTGGGAATTACCAGGGTGGGGCCAAAAGTGTGAGCTAGGTTGATGGAGTCTCAGATACAGTGCTCATCTGACAGCTCTGTGGGAGAAGGGCTCATTAAAGGAACAATGGCCTCTGTCAGTACTTCTGCCTGGGAGAAAGCTGCTCTCCAGCACTTATACTGATGCTGGACAATTCAGTTCCTCTCTCTAGGTCTCTGGTGCCGCTTAAGCTCTGCCCTTGCACTGGAGCTCAGAAAGAGTGAATCCTACTCTGTGTGTGGGCCCTTTAAGAGAAAGTGCCTGGGACACCAGCTGCCCTCTGTCTTCCCCATCCTCAATCCCTGCTGGATTTTACAGCCAGAAATTATGGTAACTTCTCTTCCTGGCACTGGAACCCTGGGCTGGTGGGCCTGGTGTAGGGCTGGAACCTCTGGCTCCTCAGAGGGGACATCCACAGCCAAGATGCCACTCCCAATTTTAAGCCACTAAACATGGGTGTGGGACCAGCTCATTCTGCATATCCACCCCTCCCAGCAGTCTTAGTGTGGCTTCTTTAATTCCCTCATTGTAGGGCTTTCATTCAGCTTGATTTTAGGCAGCTTCAAATGATGGCTATTCTGTAGTTTAGTTGTAATTTTGATGTGGTTATGGGAGGAGGTGGGTACCATGTTTACCTACATCACCAGCTTGACCACAAGTCTACAAATCTTTTTTTAAATACCTTAATTATAATGAAATTCCTTAGAATAGGAATTTTATGAATATGAATTAGTAATTGCTTCATGACTCAGAGATAGTGTTATGACCATTTGCTCATTAAAGAAAAAAAAGTAGTACTTGACTCTCCAACATGGGGGTGCCTCAGATGCCTTTATGAGAGTGGATTTGTGGAGATAAGGCTAAATGTGTGACACAGGAGCAATTCTTTGGTTCATATGTTGGATTTCACATTTGGTTGAAAAAAATGGGGTATCAATGTGTTAGTGACCTTTATCCCAATAATATTGACATTTTTATAGACTATATTAATAACAACAGTTCATTGATGTCATAGACTGATGTCTTTTTCTAGACACATGGCTAACTAGGTGTGGTCACATGGCTAAGTTGTCACTAAGAGACTGTAAATGGAAGTGGTGTATAAAATATCTTGACCATGTCACTAACAGAAGAAGTGTGTGCCCCTGGTCAACCAAGTTTCTATCTACTGCTGCTCAGAGCAGGGAAGTGATTCCTGGAGCTCTCTCAACTTTGAAACTGTAGGATGAAGGTCACACCATCAAGGAAATCTGGAAGTAGTCCGAGTAACTAATGAATCTTAGACTACCTTAACAGCCTTGAGTTATCTAAATTCAGACTACTACGAAAGAGAGAGATAAACTTTCATCATGCCGCTCTCGTTTGGGTTTCTGTTGCTTCCATCCAAACCTAAGAAATACTATGGGCTTTTATGACATTATTACTAAAGACTGTTTAACCTAATTGACTTTTTATAACCAGATACATAAATCATGTCTTGTATTTTTTGCCATTTATTCACTTATGGGTTTAGCAAAGATAACATTTTTGTGAAAAATCTAGACATTGCTTGTATAGTAATTATTTTTCTATTATTGCAGTATACTTAAAGAATGTTGCAGCTTTAAAATTTCTTGCATTTGGTAAAATTGAAGTTATCTTCTCAGCTTACAAAAAAAAAGTGTATACAAAAAATAAAATATTATTTTCAGTTTAACTGCAATCACAAGAATACTCAGAGGTGAAAAAGCACAACTACCCTAAAAAATAATCTGAAAAGTAAGCATACTTATCACCCAACATTATTCAGTCTTTTTGGTACTGAAACAAATGTTTCTTAAAGCTTTTGAAGTGAATGATATTTTATTCATTTAAGTTAAAAAATGCCATTATCCTGAAGAATTAGTTTAAATTTGTAGACAACAATAAAATGAATAGTCTTGCTACAATAGTCAGTAGGAATGTTCATGATTCGCTACTCAAAAGGAAATAAAAACAAAAATGACTTTAAGAGGAATGGACTTTAAGGAGTCAGAAGAATGGAGTGTCAGTGCTGTTAAGTAAGAAATTCCAAAGAAATTTAAAGATGAAATATAGCAATTTAATACGTATCTGCACTGTAAGGCCAGTGGCTGTGGCTGTGGCCATGCAGATGCAGGTTCCCATTGGATTCGGGCAGATGGTAAAGGAACTGTGGAGCCAGAAAATAGTGAATCATTCAGTTTATTAGTCTCATAATGGGGGATGAGCAGACAGGCAGGGCTCCCAAGGCCCTCAGCACTCCAGACTCACCTGGACTCACAGGCCCCCACCAGCCTCAGCAGGGCTTAGCCAAACAGACCTGGCTGAAATCTCTGAGCTCCCAAACCCCTCTGCTCTCTTCTCACTCTCTCTCTTGACTCTTCAGCAAAACCGGCTGGGGAAAAAAAAAAAAAAACTTTTCTTCAGCAAACAATAGCAAACAATCGCTCCTCCCACCCATGGTGGCAAACAGTTCGCAATTTGCAATCTGCCACCCTGAGGGCCAGTACCCACAGCCTTCCATAGACTATACACACATGCCGCTGCCCCAATACATGTGAGCAAACCTAAAAAAACCCACTTGTTTACCCAACATGCACCAAAGAGCGAATATTGATAAGATATGCCAGAGAAACAAATGAAAGGAGAGGGGTATCCTAGCATTATCAATAAGGATAGGTCTGTGTTATCTTAGGGATGAATCTAAGGAAACCATGAACAAAGGCCTCCAGGGAATAAACAAGATATCTGAACTGAGCTGAAAATCTAGCTGTCTATTCATGTAGCAATGGGGCACATAATGACCAAAAGTCTAAGTCAGGGGTCCCCAAACTACGGCCAGCGGGCCGCATGCGGCCCCCTGAGGCCATTTATCCGGCCCCCGCCGCACTTCCGGAAGGGGCACCTCTTTCATTGGTGGTCAGTGAGAGGAGCATAGTTCTCATTGAAATACTGGTCAGTTTGTTGATTTAAATTTACTTGTTCTTTATTTTAAATATTGGATTTGTTCCTGTTTTGTTTTTTTACTTTAAAATAAGATATGTGCAGTGTGCATAGAGATTTGTTCATAGTTTTTTTTATAGTCCGGCCCTCCAATGGTCTGAGGGACAGTGAACTGGCCCCCTGTGTAAAAAGTTTGGGGACCCCTGGTCTAAGTGATAGTAAATCAGCATAGGTTACTGTAGGTGGCTGGCTAATCAACAGAGAGTTATAGCAGCAGGATCAGGTGGTCAGTGATGGAGAATGAGACTGTTTGAAGTAAAGGCCACTAGACAGAAATGAAGTTAGCAGGCAGAAAATGTTAGTGGGAGCAAGAGGGATGAGGCAGAATCTGTCACTATGAACTTGGGGTACACTAAAACACAACAACCCGGTTTACCAAAACCATCTTTTAATTCCAAAGTCAAAGATATGTTAATTACAAGTGGAGTGCTCAATGCTTAGCCATGACCTACTGTTGCATAAATCTCCGAGTCTAGGACTGTTGACCTTGGGGACAAAGGGCTCAACCTAAAAAGATTTCAGGTGAGAAGACAAAGAATATTGTTTTCTTTTAAATTCCTGTGGCACCACAGAAAATGATATGGCTCTATAAGATGGGCAGAGAAGTGTGGGTCAGGGTTGTTGGTCAAATAAGTTTGTAAATATGATATACAGGTTTGCTCACTTATAGTTTGCATTGAGTGTGGGAGACAGGCTGTAAGCAGGCATGGTCATTGTACCCTAAGGCTGGGGTCGGGAACCTTTTTGGCTGGGAGAGCCATGAATGCCACATATTTTAAAATGTAATTCCATGAGAGCCATACAATATGTTTAACACTAAATACAAGTAAATGTGTGTATTTTATGTAAGACCAACACTTTTAAAGTACAATAAGTCTCTGAATTCTTTTTAATAACGTTGTTATGCTGTTGCTAACCAATGATGAATAAAGTACTTCTAACCATTAATGCGACTTCTGGTGCTGCATGGTTGTGCTGATGGCTTTGTAGTCTGGTTGATATATGGTGAGGTTAAGCTTCATGCAGGCATTGAGACTTCCATCTGTTAAATGTGATTGTAGGTTGCTCTTAATGCTCTTTAGATGTGAGAAAGACTGCTCACATGCAAATGTAGAGCCAAACATTGTCAGTACAGCAATACTCACACGCTGCAGTGTGTGGTATGTGACAGGAAGCATGTTCCAAGTTTTGACAATCAGCTCGTCCGTGGGTTGAAGTTTTTCATTTCTCCCTACTTGTGTTTGCTCACCAACTCTGCTTGCTGTCGTGCGAGTCTTTCCAAATCTTCATTCAGTGACTTGAACTTACTCACCCACATGTCTGAGGCCTTCAGGTTAGCAGCTTGTAGCTCAAAATCTCTGACAGAGACACTGGGAATGTAACTCAGGTCGGTGCTGTCCACTGCACACTCATGTGGATGGGTGATGACCTTAAAAAGACAAGTATGCTCATGAAATTCTCCAAAGCATGCTTTGAATGACTGCAGGAGATTAGATGTGAAGCCCACTAGCTGCTGTAGATCAAGATGTTGACCAGGGTCACTTGCTGTGCATGCATCTTTAAACTCTCCCAGTTTTTCAAAGTGTAGTAAACTACTTGTTTTAATGTCAGCAATGAAGAGTTCCAGCTTGTTTTCAAATGCAAACACTGCTTGTTGAAGGGATAAGACTGTATTTCCAACGCCTTGCATTTTCACATTGAGCTGGTTCAGATGTTCAGTCATGTCCATGAGATAGTAGAACTTCAGGAGTTTGGGTGAAGTGCAGAGCACATTCCTAACAGCTGTGGCTGATGCAATGCTATGAGAATACTCCAGCTCCCAGAACCCTCCTGGGCATACCCAGGAAGGGAGCTCGCCCACTATAAGGAAGTGACTCAGTGCCAACCACCCAGCTCCCTGATCTTTTCAGCCATTGGCTATGAAGGACACGCTGTAAAATCCTATTGGCTAAACCCATGTATATAAGCTAGTTTACTTCCTGAATAAAGTGGATCTGCGTCACTGAACCTGATCCCCGGAGTCGGGTCTTTGCGTCTCCATAGTCCTCACCCCCAGCAGGACTTGTCTACACAGAAGCCACTCAGTGTTAGCTAACTCAGGATGTTCAACGTTTTTCATTTCAAAAAAAGTACAGATTTCAGTCAGACAAGCTACGAAACAGCTGAGCACCTTCCCTCTTGACAACCAATGCACATTGCTGTGCAGAAGTAGACCAGGATAATTATTCCCAACTTCATTCAGCAGTGTTTTAAACATTACTTATTTATTTATTTATTTTAGAGGAGAGAGAGAGAGAGAGAGAGAGAGAGAGAGAGAAAGGGGGGGAAGCAGGAAACATCAACTCCCATATATGCCTTGACCAGGCAAGCTCAGGGTTTTGAACCAGCAACCTCAGTGTTCCACGTTGATGCTTTATCCACTGCGCCACCACAGGTCAGGCATCCAGCAGTGTTTTAAACTGGCGATCATTTAAAGCTCGGGCAACAATAAAGTTGACCACCCGAATGACCAGTGACATCACCTCACCAAGCTGCTCGCCACACATCTGAATAAAAGTGCCTCCTGATGTAGGATGCAGTGAAAACTTAGGATGGATCTCTTTTCATGTTTGTTACATTCTGGTGAGATAGGCCACAGAAGACACAAAGTAAATTTTATAAGTTTTATTGCAGACCTGCACAGGGACTGCAGGCAACCCATGCAAGGGAGCACTGCAGCCCCCCAAACCTGCGCAGGGACTGCAGGTAACCTACACAGGGGAACACTGCAGCCCCCCAAACCTGCGCAGGGACTGCAGGTAACCCACACAGGGGAACACTGCAGCCCCCTAAACCTGCGCAGGGACTGCAGGCAACCCACGCCTCCGAAGAGACTGGAGCACTGCAGCCCCCCAAACCTGCGCAGGGACTGCAACCCCCCAAACCTGCACAGGGACTGCAGGCAACCCACGCCTCTGAAGAGACTGGAGCACTGCAGCCCCCCAAACCTGCGCAGGGACTGCAGGCAACCCATACCTCCGAAGAGACTGGGGCACTGCAGCCACGAGCTTCTAAAATGGCTCCTTTTTATAGGGTGGCTATCTAGGATGAGCAAGCATCATACAGAAGCTGATGTGGCTGTTAGTCATTGGCTAGGGAGGTCGTGCACAGTTACGGGGGGTGGTATTACTCAGTGGAGAATTTCAAACATAAACTTCTGATAAGGGTCTCTGACTCAATGCAGGATGTTGCTGAACTCTTTGTTCTCAGCATCACAGGGACCTTGTACACTCTTGGCAGCCCCAGCATGTCAGTACTTCTTGAATCTAACAATGTTCATGAAGAAGTGCTACGAATCCTCTGTTTTTCTCCACCATGCACGGAGCACCATCAGTACAGATCGAAATAAGTTTATCCATTGGTAGATTTTTTTCTTTAGCAAACTCAGTGAAAGACTTGAATAAATCCTCCCCTCTTGTTGTCTCTTTCATAGGCAAAGCAGCAAGACTTTCCTCATATAGTGTGTCACTGACAGCATACCTTGCAATCACGTTGAACTGGGATAAATGGCTTACATCTGTTGACTCATCCAAAGTGAGGGAAAAGAATGGTGCTGCATTTATGCCCTTCACTTATATTGCCACAATTTGATTTGCCATCATGATGGTACTATTGTGAACAGTTCTTGGCAACAGAGACATGTCTTTTATTCGTTTGATTATCTTGTCTTTATCCGAAAAGTTGTCAAAAAGTTCATTGGCAACATCAAGCATGAATATTTTGGCATACTCCCCATCTGTGAATGGCTTTCCATTTCTCACAATTGCTAAAGCACCAGCAAAGCTAGCCAAATTCCAGTCACGTTGTTGGGTCCAAACATGGAGTTGCTGCTGACTAGCTTGCACTCTGTACAGTAGCTCTTGACATGCTTTCTTCCTGCTGTCCCTCACTGGATAGTTAGATGCAAATGTAGTGTGGCATGTGTCAAAGTGCCGCTTTATATTTGACCGTTTTATTGATGCAATTTTATCATTGCACATTAGACACACTGCAGAACCTGCTCTCTCCACAAAGGCAAATTCTTCTGTCCATTCCTGCTGATAAGTACGATACTCCTCATCTTTTTTTCTTTTAGCCATTCTCTTCCTCAAAAGGGTTTCTGCAATTAGCTAGCTGACTACTTGATTAAAAGAAAGAAAGTTTACTTCCTGACCTCACAATGACCCATGTATGTTACGCATTATCCAATAAAAATTTGGTGTTGTCCCGGAGGACAGCTGTGATTGGCTCTAGCTACCTGCAACCATGAACATGAGCAGTAGGAAATGAATGGATTGTAGTACATGAGAATATTTTATATTTTTAACGTTATTATTTTTTTTATTAAAGATTTGTCTGTGAGCCAGATGCAGCCATCAAAAGAGCCACATCTGGCTCATAAGCGATAGGTTCCCGACCCCTGCGCAAAGTCTTAGTTTTAAGACTAAACCTTTCCCACCCTAACTGACTTTGTATCAGAGACTTCCTTGTTTGTATATTGGATTAAAGATTTTGATTTCTACACTATAAAATGGGGGCAGACCGGGAGCTTGCTCTGTCTCAGTTCCAGAGATTAACATTATAGAGGAGAGCAGAGAATGGCCACGTGGAGGAGAGGAGAAGCAGCCAAGATGGTGGAGTGCTGAAGGAGAAGCCAGTTTTGTGCAGAGTTTGTGCAGAGAGAAGGAGATGGGAAACAAAGGTGAATAAGGCTGGTGAGGTAGAAACCTTTGATGTTAGGAAACTCGGATAAGTCAGTGGCTTTGAGAGCCCTGAATGGAAAGGGAAGTGTTTTCCCACTGTGTGTATTTCTTGCCCGCCGGGTGCAAGCTGGGATTAAAGGTAGTGGCCCACTAGTTTTTGGCTCCATTGTTTCATTACCATCTGTCTGAATCCAATGCAAACCTGCACAGGCCTGGCAGCTGTGATGGTGGCCACGGCTACTGGCTTTACAGTTGTCATCAAGAATAACTAGAGAGTGCAGGAGAAGTGACAGTGAAATTCAAATAAATACAAACAACAGGTAGAGTAGGTAGTGATGATGGCAGAGGCTGATGTCATTCTGCGTTATATACAAAATAAGTCAAGCCTGACCAGGCGGTGGTGCAGTGAATAGAGCATTGGACTGGGATGCAGAAGACCCAGGTTCGAAACCCCGAGGTCGCTAGCTTGAGCGCGAGCTCATCTGGTTTGAGCAAAAGCTCACCAGCTTGGACCCAAGCAAGGTCACTAGCTCAAGCAAGGAGTTACTCAGTCTGCTGAAGGCCCATGGTCAAGGCACATATGACAAAGCAATCAATGAACAACTAAGGTGTCGCAATGAAAAATGAGATGCTTCTCATCTCTCTCTGTTCCTGTCTGTCTGTCTCTATCTATCCCTCTCTCTGACTCTCTCTCTGTCTCTGTAAATAAATAAATAAATAAATAAATAAGTCAAGGGAATCAGAAGAGATATGGAATCAAGAAAGCATGGAACACCTACACCTGAGTTTGAGGCAGCCAAGGAGTCAAAATGCAAGAATGCAATATTGACAACATTTTAAATGTTTTTTTCAATATTTAAATATAAAGGAAAATATTTTGTTTCAAACCAAATTGTTATTGGTTAAAACTATTAACTCACATTAGCAGAGGAACAAACCTCTAGTGCTCAGTTCTGTTTGCAGGAAAGAGTGAAGAGAAAGAAAAAAGAGAGAAATCAGAAATGGCAGCCTATTATTTAGGCTTTGGACATTCAAATGAAGGTGCTGAGGTAACTGTAGAGAAAACTGGGGTATACTGCCAATTAAATGGGAAGGAATATATATGTATGTTATCATTATGTTTATATCAGTATTTGGAAGTCCATAATAGAGAGGCAACACAGTGACACAGGTCTCCTAGCTTCTGGACGTACCAAAAACACGCTGACTTCTGGGTATTTCCTCTTGCTGTCCCCTTTGTGAGGAATACTCATTCAAAAACATTCAGCCATATGATTTGCTTTTTATCCCCTTCAGTTCTTTAAAATGTGTTATCTTCTCAGGGAAGCCTCTGTCACTCTATTTAAAATTGATCCCTCTGTTTACCTACACATTTTCCCCTCCTATACTGAGTTAAATGGTAGCCCCAGAAGATACATCTGCCTGAAACCTGTGAATACAATCTTCTTTGGGAAAAGCGACTTGACAGATGCGATTAAATTCAGGGTGATGAGATGAGATCATCGTGGATTTAGGGAGGGTCCTAATCCAATGCCTCTTGTCCTTCTGAGACAAAGGCAGAAGGTGGTTTGAGACATAAATACTGGGGAGTAGTCCATGTGGAAAGGGAAGAGAGACTGCAGTCATGCTGCCAGACTGAGGCATGCCCAAAGCCAGCAGAAGCTGGAAGGAAGGAGAAAAGATTTTGCCCTAAAGCCTTGATTTCAGACTTCTATCCTCCAAAGCTATGAGGAAATAAATTTCTGTTGTTTTAAATTACCAAATTGGTGGTAAATTGTTATGACAGCCCTAGAAAATTAATACATAGTCCTTATCAGTACCTGTAGAGCCAGTGGCTGCCACCATGGCAATTCAGGTTCTCTGTAGCGTTCCCTCTCTCTCTCTGTCTCTCTCTCTCTCTCTGTCTCTCTCTCTTTCTCTCTTTCTTTCTCTCCCTCTCTCTCCTCCCCAGCCAAACAATAGCAAACAACGTCCCTCCCAAGCAGAAAGGCAATCTGCAATTTGCAATCTACCGCCCTGAAGGCAAACACCTGCATCCTTCCATAGACTATACACACAAGGGTTTATCCAACAGCACCTGATACATTATATGTTTTATTTCTTTTCTTTTATGTTATCTTTCTCCCACTGGAATGTAAGCTCAAATGGAGCAGGGGTTTCTTCTACTGCTTGTTAATAGCTATGTTGCTCACTCACACCTAGAATCAGTCTTGACACATGTTAGGTACTCATTAATGTTTGCCGATAAAGTGGTAGGGTATATAAATGGATGAAAATTGAGGTGAGTTTCACATTTGGAACTTTGTGAAACAGAGAAAACATAGCGCCCTAGAAGTAGACAGGAGTGAGACTAAGAGCCTCAGGCAAGTGGGACCTTCGATTTGGAAATGACCAAGAGACTATAAGCCTCTGGAACCTGAGATGCTGAAGAAGTTATGGGGGAGAAGGCTCATGATCTGAATTCTGAATTGCACAAACTTTGCCCACACAAACTGTCGTGACATGTTTAACAGCACATTCTCTGGATTTGTGGCTCCTGGTGTTACCAGAGTCCTTGCTCTAACCAGCGGGTAATATTTTAAATAAATGTCACTGTTTCTACCCAAAAAGACAGAAGCTTATAAAACACCCTACACTGCAGTGCAAAAGATGAATACCATGGCTGTGATCAGAATACTTAGATGAAAAATTTTCACATATCTAGAAATAGGTGATTGCAGGGGGTGTTTTAAACCACAGCTGACAATAGAACAATGCCTATGAAAAGCCTTATAATATGTATGTCTTTTCATCTGGAAAATTCATTTCTCAGAAATCATTAAGTATGTGCCCAAATATTTAATTACAAAGATAATTGCCACAGTGTTATGTATAATAGGACAAAAAGAAGGTAAATTAAATGTTCAAAAACAGTGTTATTTAAATGAGTTTCAAAATGCCCTTTCAAGATATCATAGACATATATTTATTGAAAAGGAAAGAGACTCATGATATATTAGGTAAAATAAACAAAGGGTGCAAAACAGAATATACAGTGTACAAGAAGATTTTTATGTATAAGAAGATACATTAAAAATCTGGAAACTACATGTAGTACAATAGACAAATGGATGGTCCTTACCATCTCCATGTTTATAAATATTTTAATGTACATGTGCTACTTTTATAGTAAAGGGGGGAAAATACATTTATTTTAAAAACAAACACAGTTTATGAAGTTATGTGTTTAAATTTTTCCATTTAAACCTTTGAGCAATTTCAGGTAAAGAGATTAATAACTTTTTAATTTATAGTATCAGAAAAAAATGACCATCCCTATTATCACCAGCAAGGTGATAATCACATATAAAAGAAAAATCAAAACTTGAATGTTTAAAAATGAAAGCAACAGGAAAATTTAAAGTAGATCAGCATAGAAACACTTTAGTCACTCCTTGGCAAAGGGGCTTAACAATTTTTAATGAAGAGAAATTAACATTACTATCAAAACACACATAGTATCAGAACATACGTAATAGTTATGTCAAATTAACTATATCAGTAATGTAATTTAGTCGCAGTTAAATAGGTCCTTTACTATCTCAATAAAGTCCTCAGTTACAAAACCCTTTCTTGGTTCCAGCCACATAAACTCTAATTTTGTAACCAAGATTCTGTTGTTCAAAATGGAAAATCAAGGTTTTTTGTTGTTTTTTTTTAATGGAAAAGGAACAAATTAAGTTAATCTTAACCCAGGCTGGATTTGAGGCCTAATATAAAAACAAGCACTAACTAAGAACTACAGGAATATTTTAAAGTAGATTATCTACCAGAGGGAAAAAACACCCTTACAATTTCAGGAAAATTTTGCCCAAACCCAACAGCCTCCATTTTCCATATTTTTTATTAAGTGATAATATTAACCAAGTGACAGGAAAGCTTACTTGCAAAAAATTGAATACTGATTACCGAGTGTTGATAATGTGTTCAGAAAAAAGGCAATCTTTTCAATAAGAAATTTCCCGACAGCTAAAGAAAATAACAGAAAAACAGGAGCCCTCTTGTCCTGCCCCGTGTAGGGCTGCACATTTGTAATGTTTGGCCTCTTGTGCCTTCTGTGACGCAGTTAAGAAAGAGTTCAAGATGTTTCCAGCCCCATTAAAACTACCCTTCAGAGACAAGATGCTTTTCTTTCATCTAAGATGCTAGTCTTTGATAAACTGAGATAGCTGATCAGCTCGTCCCTGCCAAATTATGGAAGTTCTCAGGGACTGCCTTGCAGGTCAGTGTTGCCTTCTAAAGCACAAATTTCTTAATGCTAAGAAATTAAATTATTGGTAAATTACTCAGGCACTGAAAGACCAGAATCAATGCAATTTTTGTGGGGAGAAAACTTTTGTTCCAACTCAAGATATTCCTGCAAGCCATGAATTTCCATCACTCTAGGTAGGGTTGGTGATATTTATAGGACAGTCCCTTTGTGCTCATGAGAGACTTTACCATTCAGGATTTTGTTTTAGAAAAAACACACATAAACAAGCTTTCTTGTAATGGGGAAGTCTGTTAACCCTGGTTAGCATCTCCAAAAATAAATTGTGAGAAATGAAAAAATATATATCCCTAAGTTTTTCTGATTTTTAAAAATAAATGTTCAGTCTTACCAATACAATTTGAAAAGATTGGGAAAGAGAAAAGGAACATAGACCTCAAGAGCTTCAAATCAAGGGGATAAACACGCTAAACAGTTCTAAGGACATTTGAGGTAGAAAATGCACTTAATCAGTTCTCCCATCATGCCACCAAATGTGACTTAGCATTTAGCAGAGACTTTTTACACTCACCCCTTTGAGCTTAAATCCAAATTTCTTGAGAGAAAAAACTTTGGTTTATTTCTGAATAGAAATCTATGATAAATAATATGCCGTATTTATTTTCACAGTCTTCCAGTAGCTACCATTAAAGATGAACAGTTTTAATGTTTATTTACTAGATTAAAATATTAAACGAGTTAACAGCAGATGGGTCTGTCTTCCTTCTACAAAAGCAAATTCTTTTCACTCTCTTGCTCTACTTATTATAATGTATCTTGTGAAATTAAGTTTCCTGCCAAACTAATTGAGCTGGAAATGATGAAATGTTAACTAGTTCAGTGTTAGAACCCAGATCAGCTATTTAAGAGCCTATTAATGACTTCTGGTTTTATTATTAATTTTCTAATGGCTGCCATTGCCCTGGCCCTTTTTGAACTGTGTGAATTGAGTATGTTGACATATTACCTATTTCTGAGAATAAGGCTAACAGAAATACTAACCCCTGGGATCATTTTGAGGGTTAAATAAGAATAAATATAAAAAATACATGGCACAAGAAAAATCTCCTTAAATGTTACTTATTATTATCATTAGTATATAAAGCAAATGAGGAAGATGAGAAAATGAGCTACTGACTGATGAAGATGACATAAAATTAATAGGTTACAGAAAAGACACATTCCCAAATGTGTCTTCTCTAACATTTAGAATAAGCTTGGGATTGGAAAGAGAACAAACAATGGGTAAAAGCAACATCAGTTCATTAAGCTTAATTTTATAATGGATGGGAAAGAGAACATATACATACCATACAAGAACATTTATATTTTTAAAAATCACATATATTGGGAGAAGAACTGAAAACTATAGATTGGTGACTGCGCTAATTTCTAACTGTAAGGAAAAATTAACTACTGGAAATTATAAGCTAGGTCTTGATTTTTGGTAAAACTAAAGAGTCAGTTATTAAACATATGCTTTGCATACTAGTATGAGAAAAATGAGGTGATTTTCAAGAGACATCATTACTTATTCAAGGTGAATTATAGTAAAATAAGTTTTTTGATAGTATTTATCCATTCATTAGGGAAGGGTGGACAGAAATATATCATTGTAAAACCAAAATAATAATTAAAAATTTTAGAGATGTCTTTGCTTTAAAATGGTACCAAGCATTGAAGTTGTTTATTAATGGCTATGTAACAAACTTCAAAAGACATTCAGCGACCTGCTTGTAAGATTCTATCTTTGGTCATCTAGCTGTTTTACAGTTTCATCAATGCCCTGATGAAGATATTAAATGCACCCTAAGATTCAATTAATTTAAATATTTATTCAATATGTAAAAGTGTCAAGCTTTGTTATAATGCCACTGGGTATATGAGTGAATAAAATAAAGACGGTTCTTGAGGAGCAAACTTTCTGTTTGAGAAAGATGGAGAACAAATAAAAAAGCAAATTGCATATAGAAGTTATCGTGCATATAGAAATTATTGTACATATATCATATAAAATAATAATTCTAAGGTAATAGAATGTGAAGTCTATGAAGTGTAATCAAACATGGAATGTTTGAGGTGATACTAAGCAGAGATTGAAATTCCATAAAACCAAAAGGATACCTAAGAGATAACAGATTCAAGATTCTAAATTATCCTGGCAAAGTTAAGAACTGTTAAATGTGACTACAACAAATCTGCAATACTAGATTTTGTTTTTTAAAAAATGTATTGAGTGAAATAAATTCATTTACTAAAAATTATTATGTGTATGATGGAAAAAATTATGTTTGCATGTAACTCAGGTGTAGTCAACTTTTTTATACCTACCGCCCACTTTTGTATCTCTGTTAGTAGTAAAATTTTCTAACCACCCACCAGTTCCACAGTAATGGTGATTTATAAAGTAAGGAAGTAACTTTACTTTATAAAATTTATAAAGCAGAGTTACAGCAAGTTAAAGCATGTAATAATAATTACTTACCAAGTACTTTATGTTGGATTTTTGCTAAGTTGGGCAGAATAAATCTTTATAAAACAACTTACTATAGTTAAATCTATCTTTTTATTTATATTTTGGTTGCTCCACTACCGCCCACTATGAAAGCTGGAACTTTCACTAGTGGGTGGTAGGGACCAGGTTGACTACCACTGATGTAACTCATAATAATGATACGTGGGGATTAGTAACCACAGAAGTAATAAGTTAATAGCAGACTATAGATAGTGAAATCTAAGATAAAAAGTCAGCACATTAGTTTCCAACAATGTAAGAATGGTGTTATATCACAATATCCCACTGTACTCAATGCTAAAAACCAAATCAGTTTACTGACTTTTCTTCTCATCAATATATCTTGTAAATGACCATTAATAAAAACATGGTACTTGTCAGAAAGACATTTAGACTTATTATAGAAAAAGAAAGACTGTAATATATGAAGGAATTGGCAGTGTTTAAACAAAGGGAAAAATATAGGAAAATGTTACGGACCATTCTTAACTATTTGAAATAGTGTCACTAAGAAGTGAATTTATTGCCTGTTGCTTCTAAAGGAAAAATTACAACTAGTGATTGGAGGTTATGAAGAAGTTAGGTCTCCTTTCAACATTAAAAATCATAATAGGTTCTTGTGAAGTAGTAAATTACATTATGTTAAGAGAATCCCTCTGTAGAGATGCTATAAAAACTTCTTGACTTGCTAAGGAAGGAAACGTGTCTTCTCTTTATTGTCCAGCATCAAGGGGTAGTGCTAGATCATAGAGCTGAAAGATTCTGGAGCCAGGTTGCCTGGGTTCAATTTCTAGATTTTCAATATGATTTTGGATAAACTACTCTTAATTTCTTCATTTGTAAAATGCAGAAGGGTCACCAAAAGTGGGTCACCGATTGTGTATGTACAAATACAAAAGCCACAATTTCTCAAACTAAAGTCTTTACGTTTGGAGCAAACATCTAGCAACAAGAACAAATCTGGGACGATATGGGTTATTTATAGCCATATTTTTCCATGTAATGTGAACATTGATCAATTTCTCTATTGAAATGTTAAAGTGTTTGATTTAGAATGCTGCCCCAGATTATCTGTAGATATTACCTAATATACACAATATGCACTATATTATTCTGTGAAACTTGAAAATCTCTAATTTTTAAAACACAGCTAGCCTCAAGGCTTTCAGGTTAAGGACTGTGCACTTTTAGTACCTATAACTCTATAGGGTTAAATAAATTCATGTATAAAAAACATAGTGGAATGTCTGGCAAATAGTAAATACATCGTTTATGTTAGCTACAATCACTACAAAGATTATTTTGTTCTTATACTCAGAACAAAGCAGTGAACAAAGTCATTATTGCTTTAACAAACAAAAATTAATACCTTGCACATTGATACATTGAAACTTTTTTATTGATTAATTTTGTAGAGAGAGGAAGGGGGAGAGAGAGGGAGAGAGAGAGAACAACACTGATTTGTTGTTCCACTTATTTATGCCATTCATTGATTGATTCTTGTATTGTCCTTTCAGGAATCAAACCCACAACCTTGGCATATCCAGATTAATATCTAACCAATGGAGCTACCCAGCCAGGGCTTAAACCATTTTATAGTCAAGACTTTTTAGTAATGTTGTTATAAAAAGATTAAGTTTATTACAAATATTATACTTCTTAATTTATAATAGTTGGGAAGTGTTAAAGAAAATTATTTTCATGGAAAAACTCTAAGCCATTTTCTGTGAATGGACAGAATCAAAGATTAAGAGGATGTCATTTTGATGGGTGAATTTTAACATTTATTTTTATCTAAGATAAAAAGTAAAATAAGTGATAAAATCTAGTACATTTCTGTGAAATATGATGTGTTCTTTGCAATTCTAAGAATTGTAATTCTTAGAGAACATCATTTTTATTATATATAAAAAGATATCACATTAACTTTTAGAGTAATTATTTTTATATTCAATCTACAACAAGAACCTGGCATTAAAGCAAGACTGATGCTTATGAATAGTCCCTTTCTTGTAACAATCAATATACTATCCATCTATTTAACATGGTTCAGTGAAATGTGTGTTTCCTACACATAGTTTTGAGCATGTCTGTATATTGTAAACTATATTTTTAATTTTTTTTTATTTATTCATTTTAGAAAGGAGAGAGAGAGGGAGAGAAGAGAGAGAAGGGGGAGGAACAGGAAGCATCAACTCCCATATGTGCCTTGACCAGGCAAGCCCAGGGTTTCGAACCGGTGACCTCAGCATTTCCAGGTCAATGCTTTATCCACCGCACCACCACAGGTCAGGCCTATTGTAAACTATCTGATATGAAGTGGTTTATCATAGGTTAAATGGGAAAAAATAGAATTCTAAAAAATAGGCAACCAAGAATGAGACTGTAGGATTTAGAGGCACAACTCTCAGATATCACTATGCAAACTCATGACTAAACCATCATCAAATAATTGATGATATCCACAAAGTTCAACTGGCATCATGAAATGTAGAGGATCAGTTAGTTGTAAATGGGATACTGTTGCCGAGATGAATGTACATTTTCCCTTTCTATTTTGAATACTTAAATGCTTCTTAGAAAATATGTAGAAAAAAACAGGAATTGCATATTTTTCTGTCTTTTCTTTATTCTCAGTTACATAACAGAAAGGTGATTGTACTCACTGAGTCAGTGAGACTAGGAGGAAAAGCAGGCTGAGGTGAAACGAAATGAGAGACTGATTTTGTCTGTTGAATTTGCAGTTCCTTAGAACATCCAGTTGGAGACTGCTGGTAGAAACCTAATGCTTTCTCCTATGGCTTTAAAAAATGGTTTTCAATTACAATTGACATTCAATATTAGTTTCATGTGTACTGCATAGCCATAGTAGTTACACATTTATATAACTTACAAAGTGATTCCCCAGATAGATCTAGTACACCCAACATGATACATTGTTGTTACAATATTATTGACTATATTCCCTATGCTGTACTTACATCCCTGAGACTATTTTGTAACTACCAATTTGTACTTCTTAATTCCTTCACCTTTTTTATCCAGTTCCTCAACCCTTCTCCCATCTGGCATTAGTCTGTTCTCTGTATCTAAGAGTTTATTTCTGTTTTGTTTGTTTATTTTATATTTTATATTCTACATGTGAAATGAAATCATATGGCATTTGTCTTTCTCTGTCTGACTTCTTTCATTTAGTACAATACCCTCTAGATTCAGAGAAATAAATAAGTATCAGAGAAATATTATTCTGCCCACTCACTATACCTTTTTCAAACCTCCCTCCTTGTGTGTGAAAAAAAGACCCAAAACAACAATTTATCTATTTATCAGGTTAAAAAGGGCTCTATTAGGTTAAATTAACATAGTGGGGTAAAAACACCAGAATTTAGTGAAAACATCTCTTTTCTCTCTGTTTCTCTACATTATTGAATGTGAGACAGGTCATGGTTTTGTAGGAAGTAAGGTTAACAGGAGAGTAAAAAAAGGAATGGAAACTTTGACAGTCTCCAGTTTAGACATTACCAGAAAGCTCAAATCTAGAGTTTTATTTTCATCTCTACATGAATCCTTATGTTTTCCCTCCCCACAGTGAAAGCCAAAGAAGAGAAAGGACAACTATTAAATTACTCCAGTTCAAAAGAATACATCCAATAGGGAGCTGAAAATACAGGTTCATAATTCATAAGAGATATAGGTCTGAGGTTGGCAAATAAATAGTCTTTGAAGCTTCAGGAGTTAATTGATCACTTAGGGAGTATAATCACTTAGGGAGTAAGACTTCTGAAGATAGAACCAGAGATCACAAAGGAAAGAACAAAGAATGGACAATCTCTTCATAAATGATGAAATGAAACAGATGCCTAAGAGGATGTGTTATTGTGGAAATCAAAGTCAAAGCATTTCAAGAAAGAGAGAGTTGTCAAAGGCACCAAATATTGCACAGTCCAGGTGAACACAGATTATCCAGTGACAAAGGCAGAGTAATTCCATTTCATTCACATGGGCTTGGTTATATTTCATTTACATACAGCGCAGGTTCTAGCTTCAGAACCAAATGGAATACGTACTTGTCAGGGAGTGGCCAACAAAATGAAGAGAAAGGTTTTATTTATATATATCTTTTAAAAATAGGAAACAAAGAGTTTCCTGTGAAAAGAGAGAAAGAACCAGGCAAGGAAAACTTGACCCAATTAAAAAAAAAAAATGCCCTCGGGTTTGGGTAAGGGAAAGGTAGAGACTGTTTAAAACGGCACCAAGCAGGAGCTTCTGGGTAATTGACTTAACATTAAAACACTGGGAGAACAACAACAAAAATACCTTACCAGAGTATGAGGACAAGAACCAAGTTCATAAATATTGTTATTACCAGCATGATACTCTTATGCCCGTAAATGCTTAGGCCTAGGATAATTTGGGGATAGTATGTAAAGTATTTCTGTTTTTATCATTTACTGCTGCATATATATTGAATTTGTTCAACATATTTATAATAACTAAGAGCTGTGTAGTCTTTGATAATATACCTGTGGAGAAGAAAAGATCCTTTTTGCATTTGTTAGAATCCTTGCAAATGAGGCTGAATATAGAGGCAAGTAGTATTATTCTTGCAAATCAGAGACTGAATAATCAAAATGCACAATGGCGGCTAGACTACATATAAAAGTAGAACTCTGACCCACTATCTGAAGTAACCAACCCAGGAAGTTAACCTACTTTCTACAAGTCAGACTTGCGGCAAGTCAGACTATTGTCTCCAGCGAACAGTCCAGGAAACCAAACAATAATCCCTGTAACAAGCAACCCAAAGAACCAGGACTTGATTAATAACTGACAGATTCCCCAATTTTTGCCATCACTTCCAATTTAGAGTCAACAAGAAATGATCCAGTGTGTTTCACAAAACAATCACATAGAATGCTCTAACTCTAGTTAACATTATTTTGTTAACCAACACATCTCTCATAACCAACACTCTCCAGTCAGGGCACACTGAAACCTTTTTTTTTTTTCTACTATAAAGTTTTTTTCTGACAGACTTTGAGTCTCTGCTCTTGGTTCCTGATTCTCTTGCTATAGTGGGCTCAGAATAAATAGACTGCTTATTCTCATTTGTGTGGCCTTTATTCATTCCACACAGGCATAACTAAAATACATATCTTTGATCTGACAATTCATTGAATGTTATTTGTTAGTGAATGTATTCTATAAATTGAATTGTTAGAAAATGTATTATGTTTTAGGCAGAAGAGAAAACGTAATATGACTTTTAGCTCCCTAACTACATATTTATTACATATTTCCTTTTATCTTTATATTACATTGTTATCCCCCACTCTCATTCCAGAAACAACCATTTTAATGTATCTTTTTACTTGAATGTCTTATAGTAGAACATGTTGCAGAGAACAAAATGTTATTGTTGCAAGATTTTTAAATTTATATTAATTGTACTTTTTACTTCACCTCTCATTCATCCCTTCTACAGATTCTAAATAACCACAGATTCTTACTGAATCCCAGTTTACACTTTTATATGTACATCTTATTTTCCTGCTTTCACAATGTTACTCCTGCTTGACTCAAAGCTAGAGATGCCTTACCTGGCACAATCTATATACTGTATCTTTCAAGTTACAAATCAAATGCTATTTTCTTCATGAAAACTTTTTTGGCTTAGTTTTCTTTTTTTAACTTTATTTAGAAAATTATAACATTAATCAGTAAGAGTATATAGGTTTCAGATAAACATTTCTATAGCATTTGAACATTGATTATGTTATATACCCATCACCCAAAGTCAAATAATTTTCCATCACCTTACATTTGTCCCTGTTTACACCCTCCCCCCCACCCCCTCCCCTATGCCCTCTCTCCCTGGTAACCACTTCACTTTTATCTAGGTCCATGAGTCTCAGTTTTATATCCCACCTATGTGTGAAATCATAGGAGTTCTTAGCTATTTCTGATTTACTTATTTCACTCAGTACAATGTTAATTACTCACATCTAAAATGACCTCTAGTTCCCTTGAACTCCTTTAAGACTTGTTTCTCTTATCAAATATTTCCTTGTATTGCAATCGATATTTTTCTTGGTCTTACCTTTTTAAATGGAGCTCTTTGCAGGCCCTACCACTATTAAGTCCTGGGAATATAATGATAAATTAGATAACCCACTCATCTTTGAGGAGTTCACACTCTAATGAGGATATTTATGTGTGTGTTATATAATTAACAATATTATCAACTGACAAGCTCCACAAGATCACTAAGGGGACTCATTAGGCCTACCTGGCCCGGTTCTGAATGTGCTTTAAGAGAAGATTAGTGCAGGCTTCCTGCCCTACGTGCACCTGTCCCCTGAAGACATGTTTGAGTAAAGAACTCTGACTCTCTTGGCTAATGTTGGTCTTACAGGAATAGAAGCTTGGCCCAGGCTAAAGTCATTGATTTGTTTTTCCAAGAAATTTGTAATTTGGAAATAGAAATTCTAGCCCATTATATTATCAGTTAAATGGAAAGGTTATGTAACCTGTTGTAGCTATTTCCATCATGTACCAAAAAAAAAAAGAGAGAGAGAGAGAGAGAAAGTTCAATCTCTGAGACAGACAAGTATGAAGCAGACATTGAAGGAAAGAGAAGAAACATCATTTAGCTTCAGAGAGGGAGGGAAAGAGTTTTGATTCCAATCCATTTGCAATTTCTGACTTCAGTCCTCCTGAAGCCTTCCCTAACTTCTTGCCCTTAGGTTCTGTTTGATAACCTGTGTGTTCCACCATTAAATTTACAGGTCCCATAAAATCTAGCTTAAGGGCATCTATTACTGCCTCCGAATAACTGTTGACTAAGACAGCTATGTCTTATAAGATAAATAAAAATTCTCCAGATATAAAAAGGGACAGGGAAGAACACTCCAACAAAGGGAAATAATGAACAAAGATACAGAAATGGGAAGCTTATGTCAGAGAAGTAGACCAGAGTAGTTAAACCATATGATGAGTGAAGGAGATTTTTGAAGCCTCATTAAAATAAACCTTAACATCTTATTAGGGAATGTGGACTTTATCCTTACAGCAGTAGAAAAGACAGCAGAAGTATTTCAACCCAGATGCTGTTAAGGGAGGGTTCAATTGAAAGAGATTGGGCTCCCTGCCAGTCATATTGTGACCTGAGATGACTTTCCTCCTCTTTATCCTCTTCTTCTAAATAATAATAATAATAATAATAATAATAATAATAATAATAATACCAGTAGCTAACCTTATATAATACTTAGTTTGTGCCAATGTGCTAATCATTTTATATGTACCATTTTACTTCATTTTCATAAGAGCCCTAAGCTAGAGACTTTTATTGGCTTCATAGATAAAGAACACTGAAAGAGAGAGAAATTAAAGAACTCACCCTTTGTTATCTAGAAAGTAATGGAAAGAGGCAGGATTCAAACCCAGATAGTCTAATACCAGAGTCTACACATAGCATTGCTTTACTTCTCAGAATAAGAGGATCTGTACAAAGATTTAAAACTGTAAGTTGAAGCACCCATTACATAAAGGGTGTTGCTCAATAAACATTAGCTCATGGCCTGACCTGTGGTGGCGCAGTGGATAAAAAGCGTTGACCTGGAAATGCTGAGGTCGCCGGTTCGAAACCCTGGGCTTGCCTGGTCAAGGCACATATGGGAGTTGATGCTTCCAGCTCCTCCCCCCCCCTTCTCTCTCTCTGTCTCTCCTCTCTGTCTCTCCCTCTCCTCTCTAAAAAAAAAAAAAAAAAAAAAAAACCATTAGCTCACACTGATCATTACTCCAAAGTGCTTCCAAAAATGGGATCTTCAGCAGCACTCAATCAATGTGCCTCTATTCTTCAAAACTTGTATTTAGTTCCTGAAAAGATGCATGTATATGTATAATGTAGTTATTATAATAAACTTCAAAATTTTTAATTTAAATTTAAAGTCTTTTCTATGTATAGGTACGCATGCAAATAGAACAGAACACAGCACAGCATGCCTCCTGAGGCTTCAGTTGTTCACACATTCTTCACTCTGGAGTTCATTGTCTCTTCTAGCTAATCACCACGTTTCACGAATCTTTTCTTCTCAACTCCTTGATCCACTTCATCTCCCTCAAACATGTTCCAATGGACTTTCCTCTTCCACTCACGCTCCCCATGACTTATTTACCCACTTATATTATCTACAATTTAGCTTTCTTTAGCTGACTGATTAAATTTCAGGCTTGGTATTTTTTAACCCTGTTTCTCTCTTTTTATTTGTTTATTTTAATTTTATTTGTTATTTTAATTTTAACTCTTGTTATTCCCTGTTATTATCCAAATGAGAAATGGGGAGTTGTTTGATGGGTATAAAGATTCAGTTATAAAGATAAATAAGTTCCAGAGTTCTGTTGTACAGCATAGTGCCTATAGTTAACAATACTGTAATGTACACTTAAACATTTATGAAAGTAAGCCTGACCTGTGGTGGCGCAGTGGATAAAACGTCAACCTGGAAATGCTGAGGTCGCCGGTTCAAAACCCTGGGCTTGCCTGGTCAAGGCACATATGGGAATTGATGCTTCCAGCTCCTCCCCCTTTCTCTCTCTCTGTCTCTCTCTCTCTCCTCTCTAAAAATGAATAAATAAAATAAAAATAAAAAATTAAACATTTATGAAAGTAGATCTCTTAACATCCCATTGTGCCAGATATCAGGCCTTTTAGCCTTTGTTTTGAGAAAAAAAGAAAGCTCATAAACATCTGAGACAAATAATTCTGGCTGTAATTGCATGGTGCAATAATGCTGTGATAAGTGAGAGCATTTAGATATTTTTAGTGTGATTTCTATATGCTATATATCACATTTGGTTCCTAGAAATTTTGGTTCTTAGAAAATTTATTTTTCTTTTCTCTCTGTTAAGTATTCTACACACACACACACACAACAAGGGACATGGAGGTGACAGATATATTTGTTATTGTGATTATGGTGTTGGTTTCACCAGATATATGCACATGTCCAAATTAAATACAGTACATATGTGCAATTTTTAAAATATTAATTATACCTCAATAAAGCTGTTTTGTTTTTTGTTTTTTTTTAAAGAGAATCTTTTTTTATTTTATTTTTTATTTTTTATTTTTTAAGATTTTATTTATTCATTATAGAGAGGAGAGAGAGAGAGAGAGAGAAGGGGGGAGGAGCAGGAAGCATCAACTCCCATATGTGCCTTGACCAGGCAAGCCCAGGGTTTTGAACCGGCAACCTCAGCGTTTCCAGGTTGACACTTTATCCACTGCGCCACCACAGGTCAGGCTAATAAAGCTGTTTTTAAAGTGTCAGTCTGCTAATTCCACAAAAGAAATCTCATTGATTGGATTTATCATGTTTATCTTGAAACCAGAGAAGATTGAAAGAGTTATTTACAAATTATCTTCAAGTGGACATTCAAACAATTATGCCCATTTGCCTGGCCACAAACAGGTCGCTGACAACAACTCTGGTGTTGGTGTGCGCCAGACCAATTGCCTCTGCGTAATTCTGATTAGTCATGACTAAGCAACCTACATACAGTTCTGTCTGCTGTGATAACTATTTGCCTTTTTTTCCATCTTTTCGTGGTTTTGGTCAGCCACACTGTTGTGGTCTGAATATTTGTTTCCCCAAAATTTACATGTTGAAATCCTAACCCCTAATGTAATGGTAGTAGGAAGTGGGGTCTTTGGGAGGTAATTAGGTCATGAGAGTGGAGCCCTCCTGGATGGATTAGTGCCCTTATAAAAGAGACCTCAGAGTATAGTCCTTCTGCTTCTTCTATGAGGACAGTGAGTAGAGGGCCATCTATGAACCAGGAAGCAGGCATCTTCTTGTGCCTTCATCTTGGACTTTTCTCAGAAATGTGAGTAATAAATATCTGTTGTTTATAAGCCACCTAGCCTATAGATAAGTATGATCCCAATAGCAGTCACCTAAATAGCACTGCTATGAGTATTTCAAGCTCTGTTTACATGTCCTTTAACCAGATTCTCAAAGATTAGGGCTATAAACAACCACATCAGAAAATAGACATAAGACTAAAAAAGTATATCTAAATGGGTAAAAACACATGAAAGAAGATCTACTTTGCTAGGCACCAATGACATTCTATATGGCAATCCTACCCTATGTATTCACTGGAAAGGCTAAAATAAAAAACACTGCTGATACCAAGTATTGGTCAGATATAGAACAATTAAAATATCCTTACACTGGCCCTGGCCGATTGGCTCAGTGGTAGAGCATTGGCCTGGCATGCAGAAGTCCCGGGTTCGATTCCCGGCCAGGGCACACAGGAGAAGCGCCCATCTGCTTCTCCACCCCTCCCCCTCTCCTTCCTCTCTGTCTCTCTCTTCCTCTCCCGCAGCCGAGGCTCCATTGGAGCAAAGATGGCCCGAGCGCTGGGGATGGCTCCTTGGCCTCTGCCCCAGGCGCCATCAGAGCGACAGAGCGATGCCCCGGAGGGGCAGAGCATCACCCCCTGGTGGGCAGAGCATCGCCCCCTGGTAGGCATGCCAGGTGGATCCCGGTCCATGCCGGAGTCTGTCTGACTGTCTCTCCCCGTTTCCGGCTTCAGAAAAATACAAAAAAAAAAAAAAGATATCCTTACACTGCTGGTGGAAGGGTAAATTGGTATAGCCACTTTGAAAAACTATCTAGTAGAACCTACTAGAGCTAGCAATATGTACCACCTATGATTCTGTAGTGATTCTGTATCTAGTATAGCTAACAGAAATCTATGTGTGTGAGAGGGTATATTTTCATTTATATATGAAAGTTCATTAGCAGAATTATAGCTAATATTATAAAACACAATGTGGATGTCCATTAACTCTAAAATGAATAAATTAGTTATAGTATATTTATGTAATATATATCATCCAGTATTGAGAACTATACTATATACAACAGCATAAATCAATGTCATAGATAATGTTGAGTGAAAAAAGCCAAAGACAAAAGAATTCATCATATATTTTTCAATTTATATAAAATTCAATAGTAGAAAAAATGAATCTATAGTGAGAAGTTGAGATGTAGCTACACTCAGGACTCATGGGAGATAAAGGAGTCTTCTGGATTACTAATAACATTTTGTTTCTTGATCTTGGCACTGTTATTTAAGTGTGTTGACTTCATAAAAACTCACTGAGCTGCATAGTATAATGTATGCACTTTATTGCATGCACTTCAGTTAAAAATTTCAAGAAAATAAATGTATAAAAGAGATAGAGACTTTGTATTTTAGGTGAGTGAAGTTCACCAAAAGACACTGGGACTAGGTATGTTGCAGGCTCTACTGCTACATGCACAAATCCTCTGTTGTTAATGTTCAGAGTTTCATGAAGAGGAGTTGCAAAGGAAAGAGGCAGCAACAACAAACTGCAAGTGGAAGACCCCAATCTCTTTAGGATTGAAGTGCCTTAGAGAGATCAACTATCCAATTTATTAAACAGAAATATGACATCTTGCATAAGAAACTAACAAGCAGAATACAGTGTACAATTTTATTACTTAGTTTTGCAAAACTGATTAGATTTATCTTGCCCTTTCTGAGACATAACACCATCTGTCTGTCTGATTCCTAACCTGCAGAAAGCTCCGGTTGGGTTAAACACCCACATCCTTGGGCCTTCCCTGAACGTGACTGCTTTCAGTCACGAGTGTTTGGCCTTGACCTTCACTTCCTAGGATGGGAACAGAAAGTCACTCAGTGCTTTGGCTTTCCTCCAAAAAATCCTCCATGCACTTTTCCAGTGTTTCAGCCTTTGGCATATTCTTGAATATACCACTGTTATTTAATGAGAAAGTAAACTCTGCTGAGTAACTCTAGTTTGTATGAGTGTTGCACTGATGTAACATGAATGGAATTTCTTGATGCACAGTAATTACAAAATTTTAGTAATTAGGGGTGATATCAACTGAAATTCAATGTCAAGCATTGTTCAAATGGAGGTATACTACCCAGAATGTAGATATAAGTGCTATACCAAAATAGGCACTCCCAAGGCATCTGCTATTAACTTCTGTAAAGATGTGTGATCATAGTAGATAATTCATTGATTATGTGATCCTGTGGGTCATTCAAGGTATAGTCAAGTGAGTGGGGTTAACAGACCTCCACACAAAACCTGTTTTCTTCAAGGTAACTGGGTAGGTAATGTGGAAGATTTTTGCTTTGCTATCTAATTAGGATCTGACCAAAGAAATGTTTCTTAGTTGCTCACTTGAAACTCTAGTAGTAGGAGTCATAACCATTCACTAAACACTTCTGTACTAGTCACACATTTAACCTGGGGAGACAAAATTACCTAAACCCTGTGGAAGACTTTGTACCTTTCAACACCAGGCTGTTCTACTACTAATCAGAGAAAGAACCTATAATGTCTCCCAGGTAGAAAAAACCAAGGGACATGGACCCCATCCTCAATCAGTGTTAAGATTGAACTCTGCAGGCTTTTTCTTCAAGTTCTCAGATATCTGGACAATTTTCCATCTACATCCACATTCTCTACTCTGCACTGTGTTTCTCTCTCCAGACTTTAGGAAGAACAGCTAGCTTCACATTATCCTTAAAAAATGTCAGAACAGCCTGACCAGGTGGTGGTGCAGTGGATAGAGCATCGAACTGGGATGTGGAGGACCCAGGTTCGAGACCCCGAGGTTGCCAGCTTGAGTACAAGCTCATCTGGTTTGAGCAAGGCTCATCACTTGAACCCGTTGTGGCTCAAACAAGAGGTCACTCAGTCTGCTGTAGCCCCCTGGTCAAGGCATATGTGAGAAATCAATAAATGAACAACTAAAGAGCCACAACAAAAAATTGATGCTTCTCATCTCTTTCACTTTCTCTCTGTCTGTCCCTATCTGTCCCTCTCTCTGACTCTCTCTGTCTCTGCCACAAAAAAAAAAAAAAAAAAAAGAAGAAGAAGAATGTCAGAACAGGGCTCTCTAGGAATATACTCAACTCAAGAGCCAGTACAGCTAAAACCTCAAGGAAAGATTTTAAAGTAAAATTAAATAATTAAGTTTAAATTATTTCTCAAGATATCAAGCTTTTCAATGAAAATTTTAATAATTACTGTTTTCAGCATTTTGTCACTCTCCTATTTTATTTTAATTAGTTCCAGATCAGCCAGATGGCCTACTTTAAATAAAATGATTTATAAAACACAAAATATTATACCAATGTATTATATATCAATTAGGTAATTTTAATTTTTTCTTGAAATTTGTGTTTTCTAATAAAAGTAGAAAATGTTTCTGAGACTGCCTCCTATGAGAATTATCTTTGAACAAAAACTCAATTAGATTACATTCCATTGTCACAAATAATAGAGCTCCAAGACACAATCCTTTTCAGAATGTTGAATTTCTTATTATTAGCAATAAATTCATTAACTTCACATAACAAAAGTTATTCAAAGTTAATATTGATGATCTGATGTTAGGGATCTAATAATTAAATTTAAATGTTTAATTATTGCCTTTATTATTCTTTTTATTTTTCATAAACTTTTCCTATAGCATGGTCAGCAGAATAATGGTTCGCCAAAGATGGTCTTGTACTAATTTCCCAAAACCGTGAATATGTTACATTATATGGCAAAATGGACTTGCAGATGTAAGTAAGGCAACTGGATCTTGTGACCTTAAGCTTGATTATCCTGGTAGGCTCAGTCTATTGTGAGTGCTTTAGGATGGAAAGTCTTGCCTGCCTGACTCAGAAATATGAGACAGGAGGAAAAATTCAGTGTCAGAAACACTTGGTCCACTATTTCTGGCTCTGAAGATTAAGTAAGGCGGCCACAAGCCAAGGAATGCAGTAGTCTCTAGAAGATGACCTAACTTTCATTTGACAGCTAGCAATGGTTATATAAGCCTCTAATTTCCTGCATTAAAATCCTTCAAAATCAGAATACATAGAATTATTCCTGTGTTTGTCTAAAACCTGAATGACTGCATAGACAAAGTTCAAATTCTGAATGTCAGAAATTAGCCCCATGAAAAATTTGACTCAGTTATTTTTGGGAATACCTAAAACTGAACCTCAAGATTACTTTTTTTGATATAGTCACTGTGATGAATCTGTTACCCACAGTTCCATTTTTACATTGTATAAAGCCACTTAAAATGCTTACCTACTGTCATTGCCCATGCTGACAAAGAATTTTTTTCACTCTAAAGAAAATTTCATATATGTTTCCAACACATTTCTCATTTCCACCTAGCAATGGGTAGAATAGCCTCCTCCCTAAGTCTGGGCTATGTCTTGCCACTTGGTCTCATATTGTACCCATGGTTTCATAAATCTCTCTGACACTCTTATGAACTCATCCTCTAGATATTTATTCTTGCCAAAAATTTCATCAATTCTGCAGTTTAAAAAGAAAGTTACTTCCTTCAATTTCAATTTTAGTACTGGATTGGGAGACACATAATATCTACATAATCCTGGTCCATTCCATTTTGTCCTCCTTTATATCACCGAAATGAATTCCTTTCACCCAGTATCAAACAAGCCTTCTTCCCTATTAGTTCATGCAAACCTCACAGGATGTTAAAACTGATGCTCTTCTTGTCTCCATTTTAACCAAAGTATAATAAAGACAATACATAAATGTTCAAAATAATTAAAGGGAAAAAGTAACTCTAGCTTCATAATTTATATGGGGGATATAAACTAGTGGGAGGGGGTAAGACTTATGATAACATTTAATGACAAGGAATTTTGGAAATGGCTATTGGTAGGTCCTAATCTGCCCACTGCCAAGGTGAAATGGAAAAATGAGGTTGCTATTTCTTCATCCCAGCTTAGTGCAGAAAGCCTTGAGGATGAATATTGCAAACCTCTAAAACAGGGAGCACAACTAAGGACCCACGCTGAAATCCATTGTGCTATTCCTAGGCAATGGCTGAGCATAACAGGGATACTATGGCTAGTCCCATTCCTGGACTCCTCTAAGGTTACCTTTGACTTTAGAATGCGCCAATAACCTTGCTGAACCTTCCTCGAAGAACACTGTAGTGTAGAGCCCTTCCAACTTTTCTTGCTTCTTCTCTTCCTCAGTAGGGGTCAGGCTTTCATTGCAGTGTCAAAGCTCTCTCAGTCTTCCTTGACTCCCTCTCCACCTGATTTCACAGGAATCTCTTTTAATGAATTTCTTCTATGTTTCATCCTGTCTTGGCATCTGCTTTTCTGGAGGACCCAAACTAATTTAATGGCAGTCATGCAGTAACTGATGGTCGGATTGACTTACCTACTGCCTGGAAGTTGAAGTGGATTCTTTCCTGGTTGGTAGGTGGGGCAGGAAGAGTTCCTGGTACAAGCTGATGATTCAATTGCTGGAGTGATGATCTGAGAAAATGTCCCAGCAGAGGAAAATGCTATAAGTATAATGACTCAAAACAAAAAATGTTGGGGACGTAATTCTTATAAAGACAGCAAAATTAGATGGTTATTGTTAAGTTGTATGGACTCACTGCAGAAGGAGAATTACTGAGGGATTTTGGCAGTCAGTTTTGTGGTTAGATATGAAAGTCAGAGAGTATCTCTTGCAGTGGAAGAAACAGACACACTCAAGCAGCAAGCTGAAGGACTAATTGTTAGAGTTCTTGAGCTTCTGAGATGTTTGAACGCTCACCAAGTGAGGTCTGTTATGCAGAATTCAGATCCCTGGTCAGGAAAGACTAGGATTTTGGAACACAGATCAGGTATGTCTGAAAGGATGTCTCAAGGATGTTGACACTGCAACTTACCTGGATGCTCTGGGCTTGCAGAAGTATCTTACTTTTCCCTAGTAATAATAGCTAGCACTTCCACTGTGCTGAACATCTTCCCACAGAAGCCTCTTTCCCACAAGGTAACAGGTGCTCCCTGCTCAGGAGTTGCTCCCACATCCTCTTCCGGCTGTCAGGCTAAGAACTAACAATAAATCTCAGCAAAACCTGGCTAGAGATGCGCTAAGTCTGATGCGGGTGAGGAGACAATATACATCCAAAATATTTCAAGAATTAGCTTGCATTTACCAAGAAGTGATAATGGAACATTCTTGGCATTGGGTTTTGCAGTTTCTTTATCAAAAGGGATTAGAATATAAGACTATCCATACACAAGAATTCATTGATCTGAGGATACTTTCTCAGGACAAGGGACTCAACATTTGAGCAAAGACTCAGGAAATGGTATAAACTCACTGCTGACATGGATCTTAGAAGTATGAGCAAAAAGTTAACATCCATGGGGATAAATGGTCTCTAGGAGGCTAGAATTACTGTAATCACCAGTAAACATATATGTCCCCTGTATTTGAGAGCTAAATAGACTGGCATTTTACCCCCATATGTGGACATGTCCTGCTGGGGGTGAGGACGGCGGAGACGCAAAGACCCGACTCCGGGGACCAGGTTCAGTGACGCAGATCCACTTTATTCAGGAAGTAAGCTAGCTTATATACATGGGTTCAGCCAATAGAATGTTATACTAGGACAAATGGCCAAAAAAGGTCAGGAGGCTGCCTGGCTAGCACTGAGTCATTTACCTATAGTGGGTGAGCTCCCTCCGGGGCATGCTGGGGAAGGTTTATCCTTGTTGGAATGTTCTCACAGCACAGCATCAGCCACAGCTGCCAGGTAAATGCTCTGCACTCTACCTACACTCATACACAATCTAAAGGACAAGAGAATGACTGAAGGAGATTTGACGTAAGTAGACTGCACAAGTAAAGTTTGTTGCAGCAATAAAATATGAGTGTTTTTTGTGAACCAGATGAGAAGCATTGGAAGAGACATAGCCAGAGTGAGCTTGCCTTAGGTCCTGGTTAACAGAGCACAGAGACTTCATCAGAGAAAGGCTGCTGAAGGATGAGGAAGAAAGAAGTGACTCTCCAGAAAAGAAATGCATTTACCCAGGTGAAGGGTACTTCAGAAGAAAGACTCCCAAGGATAAAAGGCAATCTCTACAACACATACAATAGTGGCAACTCAGGTTTAACATTTTCTACAATTCTCACCTCCAAGAAGCCTGAGCTGGAAAACAGAAAAGGCCTCAAAGTTTAGACAATCAGGAGGTTGTATACTCTAATTATTAAATTAAATCAGGGTTTTATGACCCATAAAGTCTTAAAAATTGTGATGCTTGCCTAAATTTTTACTTAGGAGCAAGGAAATTACTAGCCCAAATGAGTAAAGTGTTAAACCATATAAACTTGCTTTGAGATTGCATCACTTAAGACATAATCACCTAAACAAAGAAGGTTAAAATAAGATTCTTAAAAGTACTCTGGTTAAATGATACTTTGCTTCCTTTAATGGCTGAATCTAATGCAGATGCTATTGCAATGAGACATTTTGTTAAGGGAGGTGATTAGCAGTGTCAGTAGGTGGCCTGGCACTGAGAGACTAAACACAGAACAATGCCAAATAAACATAAGTTCCAAGGGCTTGGAGTGAGCTTGCCCATTTAATAGACCAATTTCTTATCGTTTTCTTATTGCAAACCATCCATTCTTAATATCAGATAATGGTGTTTGAATAAAATAAATCTTCATGGATTATGTCATGCAAGAAGCTTGTTTATAATTTAATACAGTCTTACTATGACTAACATCTTTTTCCTTTTGGTCAAAAGTAAAACCATTAGTTCAATACCAAACTTGTAAATTTTATTTTAAAAATGTCACTATGAACAGTATCACAGTAACCTTATGAGTCCATGCTAAATCAAAAATTTTTTTGATATCTTTTAAACCAAAAAGTCTTTAAGTAGAACAGTTTTTAAATTGCTACTTACATTTCCAAATAAAGTTTGCAACAGATAATCATCCAGAGAGAACTCACTGTGACTTAATGAATCTACCTTTATGACATCTTTTTGTAACTGCATTGCACATTTATTGAGAATATATCAAAACAGCCTGACCAGGCGGTGGCGCAGTGGATAGAGCGTCGGACTGGGATGCAGAGGACCCAGGTTCGAGACCCCGAGGTCGCCAGCTTGAGCGTGGGCTCATCTGGTTTGAGCAAAAGTCTACCAGCTTGAACCCAAGGTCGCTGGGTCCAACAAGGGGTTACTCGATCTGCTAAAGGCCCGTGGTCAAGGCACATACGAGAAAGCAATCAATGAACAACTAACGTGTTGCAAGCGCAATGAAAAACTAATGATTGATGCTTCTCATCTCTCTCCGTTCCTGTCTGTCCCTGTCTATCCCTCGCTCTGACTCACTCTCTGTCTCTGTAATAAATAAATAAATAAATAAATAAATAAATAAATAAATAAATAAATAAAAATAAAGAGAATATATCAGAACAAAAATTTACCAAATGACAAGGTTTTTTTTAGTTCAACATTCAATAATTTGAGTTTATTTTCACAACTTTAATATTAACATTAACACCCAAAATATTAATAATTAATAACAATAATATTAAATACAGAGTTAACCTTTAGATATATCATAAGGATTATAAAAGGACCATTAACTTCATATCAAACATTATATGGTCCAGACTTCTTTACATACTTGTTACTGAACAAATTAAATCCATTTCAGAGAATTAAAGGATATTTATGAAATATTCTCCCTTGGCACTATGTTCATTCTATTCATTGCCATGAAACAAATCTCGTTTTTGAAAGACCGTGACTAGAAACCCTGGACAAACTCTCCTCTATTCCATTATTTATTTTATTTTAACAAAATTTATTTTAACAAAAATTTGATTTATTTTGGCAGGTATTCCAGTTATATAGATGGGTAGAATGGTAGGACATGACATGGGCTAATGAAAGAAGTTATGAAGAAAGACATTTTTTCAAAAATATCTTTCCCTCTTAAAATACTTACTATTGATAATATGACAATGTATCCTTGACCATATTAGAATTACAGAATCAGAGAACATTTTAACAGAAGGAAAAGATTAAATTATTTTAACTCAGCTTTCTTATTCAAATGATATTCAATTGCTTGGTTAAAGTTTCCCAGCCAAACAAGTAATAATATATATATATAGAACAAAAAGTGGTCTCCTTATTCCCCACCAGCACACTTTTGCTTGATTAAGCTGTTCAGTATACAGATGCTGAGGACAGTGGAAGAAATAATTCAGGGAAAGGCAAGGTAGGGAGGGAAGAAAGATTTTAAAGAGGCACCAAAGAGTAATTTGAGGGTGATGTTCATTATCTTGATTGTGCTGATGGTTATACGAGTCACATGACATGTCAAAATGTATCAAATTATACCTTTCATGTATGTGCAGCTTATTTTATGTCAGTTATGTCCTTTGGTAGGATTCAAATAATTTAACAACAGGTTCTCTGCCCTAATGACCAAGAGGTACACAAAACTAGACTATGTTATGAGTTTTAAAATATTAATAAAAATATTTTAAAATACCTGACAAAAAGAATAAAACTGTTATTTAAAATATTTCCATATTGCTTCCTTTTTCTTTTTTTTATTTATTTTTCTTAAGTGAGAAGCAGGAAGGCAGGGAGACAGACTCTGCATGTGCCAGACCAGCATCCACCCAGCAAGCCCACTAAGGGGCGATGCTATGCTCATCTGGAGCCATTGCTCCACTGCAACCAGAGTCATTTTCGCACCTGCCATAAGGCCATGGTGCCATCCTCAGCACCCAGGCCAACTTGCTCCAGTGGAGCCTTGGCTGTGGGAGGGGAAGAGAGAGATAGAAAAAAGGTAGAGGGGGGAGGGGGGAGAAGTAGACGGTCATTTCTCCTGTGTTTCCTGACTGGGAATTGAACCTGGGACAGCCACACACTGGACTGACACTCTACCATTTAGCCAACTGGCCACAATTCCATATTGCTTCTTGATTGGCGTCCTCACTAGGAAAAAATATTTTCACCTGTTGATGGAATGAACATTACTACAGGCACTTAAAATAAGCTGTTGCACAGATGAATGTTAAAAGTAAGGAATGTAAATTTGTGATTTCTACATTGAGTGGCTGCCCAGGCACCCACCTTAGAAAGAACCCTGATTACAAGTGCCATTTTAACAAACCGGTTTACCAAACTCAACAAAAAATTAGGTATTGGTTCTTCCAAACTGGTGCAAACTGGCTGAATCCCATCACTGGTTATATCCCATAAAGCTATTTGCTTTTCTTTTTTAAAGAAAAAAAAATAATGAAAGAGACCTAAACTTCAAATATGTCATGAAGGAACCAGATTAAAAATGCAGTTTGATCATGAAGCACAAAAAAAGCTCAATTTCAATGCAGTTTCAATTATTTTAATATATCCTGGTTTTAGAAAATGCCTCAATTAGACTTACTTTCAGTAAAAGACTTTTCTGGGGGGAAAAATTATAACTAGGAAGGTCAAGTTAAATTAGATTGAAACCAAAGGTTTTCATGTCTTTTTTCAAACTTGGAAGCTCCCAGGTTATAATTGATCTCAGCTATTGTGTGACAGAGTCACTTAGACCTTTTTCTGAAGCCTACTGAGATGTAAATTAATCAGCCCATTTCCAAGAGAGCTGATTACACTGGTTTGTCAATTTCAAGTGCCTTACTAATAATTTCTTGGGCTGATCCTTCTTAGACTCCCAGAATCTAAGGGGAAAAAAATGTAGAAATCACAAAAGGATTTGAAATTTCACACATCTCAGTACCAACAGGAAAATGTCATAGTATTTAACTCTGGACCTTTTGAGAAGTCTTGTATCGATTTAGTATCAAAACAAATTATTAATTTGAGAATAAAAAATTATGGGTAATAAAACATTGAGATTTGTACTATGCTATTTCTAAATTTCTCTTTTATTTTGTTCACTATTCCTCAATTTGGTCCTTTCTACACTACCCTGTTCAACCCTATTCCATTACACATTTGCCTTGGTCAAACAGAACAATGTGGACCCCACTATTCTCCAAGGCATAGAGGGTCATATACTACTGAATAAAAAATTTTGGTAAAGATAGACCAAATTGTTCAAGAAAGGATACAGGAAAGCAGGGCTTTTGTAATATTTGGAAAGACCTAGATAAAATGTTGTATTTGTGATGCTATATAAAGCATTATTATGTGCAAGCAAAAAAAGATAGAATACAATAATCTGTTCATGCATTGTTCAGGCATATCATTCATTTTATTTTTTAATTTTTAATTTATAATTTATTATGTTGACATGGTTTCAAGTGTCATTCACTTTCAATAAAGTCCTGTGCTTATACAAAAAGTAGGTTGACCAAAAAATAAAAATAATGTAAATAGATAAAATAATGAAAAGACAAAAAAAAGATTGACCAAAAAATAATGGTTATATAATTCAAAATGTTTGTCTATGGGATTTTTATCTCATATTTTACTTAAGGTTTTTGAATTTCTTAAAATGGTTGATTCTAAAGAGACACAGAGAGAGAGAGAGAAGCATTCATTTGTTGTATTTAGTTGTGCAATCATTGGTCACATGCCTTATGTGCCCTGTCTGGAGATCAAACTCCCAACCTTGGTATTTCGGGATGACACTTTGATCAACTGAGCACCCGGCCAGGACTTTTATCTAATATTTTAAATCACTTCGTTTTTTTCCTCTACATTCAGACTTAATACATGTGATATGTCTCTCAACATTTACACATTTCTCTCACTGTACTGAAAAATGTCAAACTATTTGTGGTGCCTGTTCCTCAGGTTGAATTCTTTATGTAGCCTAAATTTAAATCAGACCGTGAGAGGCATACCATCTAAGCCTGGTAAAAAATTATCTATACTTTCATACATTTTAGTGCAAAACAGACAAAGAGAAAAGAACTATATTTTATTAAACATATTAGGTTGATAGCAAAATACGAGTACAGTATTATAGAAATGATATACCAACTGGTTTTCTGTGTGACTTCCCCTGAAACACTACGATGGATAGGAAAGAAGAATAAAATTCTATATAAATATAATAGACATCCAGGAAAATTTTAGGGGTAGAGATGCATATTCTAGAAATGTCCACATTGTTAGAGGGAAAAAAAGGAAGTGAATTAATTCCAAGCTTCCAACTTGTAACTTACCTTTGGCTGAGCTTTCCTTAATCAGTTATCTTGTGTGTCAAGAGGTTTGTTAGTCTTCGGTTTCAGTTGGCTAGGGCTGCCATAACCAAGTAGCATAGACTGAATGGCTTAAACAACAGAAAATTTACTTTCTCACAGTTATAGAGGTTAGAAGCCCATGATCAATGGGTCAGCAGGTTGATTTCTTACCACGCCTGGTGTAGAGGGTCACTTTCTTTCTGCATCTTCAAATGATCTTTGCTCTGTACCTGTCTGTGTCTTAATCTCTTCTTCTTAGGAGGGTACTAGTCAAATTAGATTAAGGCCCACCCTAATGATCTCATTTTACCTTAATTACTTCTCTAAAGGCCCTATCTCCAAATACAGTCAAATTCTGAAGTACCTGTACCGGGGTCAGAACTTCAATATATAAATTTTGAGGGGGTATCATTTAGCCCATAATGCCATTCAACATGATACCCCATTCTATACACACACACACACACACACACACACACACACACACATTTCCTTTTATGCTATTCAGCTGAATCTCACTCCAACTTCTGCAGTCTGTGTCTTGGTATAAGAAAGAGAAGAAATTTTATGAAAATGTTAATGTTGATTGCTGGGCTCCAGATGGGTCAATAATTTTTTTATTTTTTTATTTTTAGCAGAGACAGAGAGAGAGTCAGAGAGAGGGATAGATAGGGACAGACAGAAACAGAGAGAGATGAGAATCATCAATCATTAGTTTTTTGTTGCAACACCTTAGTTGTTCATTGATTGCTTTCTCATATGTGCCTTGACCACGGGGCTACAGCAGACCGAGTACCCCCTTGCTTGAGCCAGCGACCTTAGATCCAAGCTGGTGAGCTTTGCTCAAACTAGATGAGCCTGCGCTCAAGCTGGAGACCTCGGGGTCTTGAACCTGGGACCTCCGCATCCCAGTCCAATGCTCTATCCACTGTACCTCCGCCTGGTCAGGCAATAATTTTTTTTTATTTTCACTTAAAAAGAATACCACGATCAGGTCTCTATCTACCTGATCTTCCCTGCCTATCATTTCCTTTAATCATATTGTTCTATTACCTACTATATAAGGTTTGCTCCATCCTTAGGGACTTAGTTTTTAATTAGAGAAAATAGGGCTACTAGCTGTTCTCTCTGATCAGAAACGATTGCTGCTTAATCTTTGTATTATCAGGGTCTACAAGGCATTTAGATCTTAGTTCAAATATCACCTCCTTTAAGAAGTCTTTGACATCCTAGTCTCAAGTAGCTTCCAAATCACTATCATCACCCTATATTTTTTGATTACATGAGAGGAGGAGAGATAGAAAAAGACAGGCTCCCACCTGAGCCCCTACTCCCGTGATGGCGAACCTATGACATGCGTGTCAGCACTGACACATGTAGCCATTTTCGATGACATGCGGCCACATGCAGAGAAGGACATTTCATCCTCTGCTCCTACACAGCCAGGTGCAGTAGCTGAGGATAAAACATTTGCTGTAGTGAAGACACTCTGTACCGGAGGTCTGTAGGCCAAAACAACAGAACTTTGGCACAGAGCGTCTAGTTCTGGGATGTCTGGTTAGGCTGTTTTTCTCGAAGTGACACACCACCCGAGTTATGCTCGGTTTTTTGACGAATTTTGACACACCAAGCTCAAAAGATTGCCCATCACTGCCCTACTGTGATCCATCTAGAAACCCCCATCTGGAAGTGATGCTTAAATCAACTGAGCTATACTGAGCCCCCAGACCAATGCTTGAACCAATTGAGCCACTGGCTGTAAGAGGGGAGGAGACAAAGAAGGGGGAGGGGAAGAAGGAGGGGACAAAAAGCAGATGGTTACTTTCCATGTGTGCCCTGACTGGGGATTGAATCCAGAACATCCACAATGCCAGGCTGATGCTCAATCCACTGAGTCAATTGGCTAGGGTCTGTCATCACCCTATTTTAATTATCTACACAGCACTTACAATTGTCTAATACTTTTCTTGCTTATTTGTTTTTATTTTCTGCCTCTTCTATTTGACTATACATTCTATAAGAATTTGGACCTTGACTATTTTGATTAATGTTATAATCCCACAACATATAACACTGCATGCAATGGAATAGTACTCAATAAATATTTATTGATAAACAAGTGGCCAGCTGCTGTTCAGAATGATAATGTATGATTCTTGAATTTATAAGATGATTATCCAAAGTTACCTTACAGCTTTGTCTCTGTAGCTTCCCTGTAGGTTCCCAGATCACTCAAAGAAATAAACAAGGACAATTGTGTATATATCTTTATTTCTTTGTACTTTGAATCAATGCCTTAACAAGATAACTACATTTGATGTTTCACCCTCAGAAGTATCTGGTTAGAATTTGCTATCATCTGATTTATGAATTTAGTCACTAAAAAATTTTAGTGTTTAAGTCATTAGTCAAGAGTCCTAAAAACTCAGAAAATCATCCCCATCATATTTGAATATTCATGAGCTGCTCATGTTAGTAACTGTTAGCTGCTGAACATCATGAAAAGAAGTTTTCACACAAAACGTAGATGACAACAGTAACAATTATAGAGTAGAATAAGAAGATCAGACTATTCTGACTTCCTACAGCCATTTCTTCTAGAACTTTCTGACTATGGTACAATATTAATAAGTTTAGGGTGAAAAGGGAGGGAACCCTAAATCTCCCAGTAATACTGAATTCTGTATAGTTGAATAGATTTACTCCTTTAGAAAACTACAAGGAATTAAAATAATTTTTTCCCCTGAAGATAAACTAGAACAAACTTCAACAAAGCAAGAGATAACAGTCATGGCTACCCTCCCTCATAACCAATGAGCTCTTCTCAGGGTACGCAGAAGAATATACGGAGCACATTGAAGAGCAGGAAAGAATTAAACATTAATGTATTTGAACAACTTGACCTAAGGTTATTCAAATTAGCAGGGCATGTCTTTTAAGGTGTTTTTTTAACTTATGCTTAGTTTAGATGTACGAAGTTGAATACACCTTAGTAGTACTGGTCCTTTTCCCATTGATAAATCATTCCCTGTCCCTGGTCACTTCATTTGCTTTGTCTTGACAAAGGGCAACATGGTGTACAGTGGTTCCCAACCCCCATTTGGTACCGGTCCGCAGAGAAAGAATAAATAACTTACATTATTTCTGTTTTATTTATATTCAAGTCTGAACGATGTTTTATTTTTTTAAAGTGACCAGATTTCTTATGTTACATCCGTCTAAGACTCACTCTTGGCGCTTGTCTCAGTCACATGATACATTTATCCATCCCACCCTAAAAGCCAGTCCGTGAAAATATTTTCTGACATTAAACCAGTCCGTGGCCCAAAAAAGATTGGGGACCACTGGTGTAGAGTATTTTACTCCCAACTGAGCCACCAATGTCAACTAACAAAAATGTTTAAGTTTTTCATTTGTTTGCAGGCCCAAATTATGATCTTAAAGACTATATTTCTTAAGCCAGGCAGTCATTGCTTACTATAATGCTGATGTTTTTGATAATGAATCACTATCTACTTTGGGCTCTCCTGTTTTATTCTAAGTCATTCTCTGCCTCTTCCTTAAAGAGTGACTTCTTCCTTTTTCTAATTCTTTGTTTCCCTCCCCTGTGGGGGCAGATTTCTTTCATCAGAAAATTGATGTACTAAGAAACACTTTTTCACACAACTGCCAAGACAAAAATAGATACCTATTGGAAAGAAGGAATGCTATAGTGTCAATTTTTCTGGAGTTTCTTGGGTTATGAACATTAAATTATGTGTAAAGAAAAGATAATTTGTTGTTAAGACTTATTCACTTGTCTTTCTTTTTTTTATTTTTTTAAATTAATTTTAATGGAGTGATATTGACAAATTAGGGTACATATGTTCAGAGAGAACATCTCCAGGTTATTTTGACATTTGATTATGCTGCATTCCCATCACCCAAAGTCAAATTGTCTTCCATCGCCTTCTAACTGGTTTTCTTTGTGCCCTCTACTCCCCAAACCACCTTCTTCTTCTCCCTCCCATCCATGACACTCTGAGTCTCATTTTTATGTCCCACCTATGTATGGAATCATATAGTTCTTAGTTTTTTCTGATTTACTTATTTCGCTCAGTATAATGTTATCAAGGTCCATCCATGTTGTTCTAAATGATCTGATGTCATCATTTCTTATGGCTGAGTAGTATTCCATAGTATATATGTACCAAAGCTTTTTAATCCACTCATCCACTGATGGACACATGGGCTGTTTCCAGATCTTCACTATTGTGAACAATGCTGCCATAAACATGGGAGTGCATTTCTTCTTTTGAAACAGTGCTATGATATTCTTGGGGTATACTCCTAAAAGTGAGATAGCTGGGTCAAAAGGCAGTTAGATTTTTATTTTTTGAGGAATCTCCATACTGATTTCCACAGTGGCTGCACCAGTCTGCATTCCCACCAGGAGGGTTCCCTTTTCTCCACATCCTCGCCAGCACTTATTCTGTGTTGTTTTGTTGATGAGCGCCATTCTGACTGGAGTGAGGTGATACCTCATTGTGGTTTTAATTTGCATTTCTCTAATGATTAGTGATGTTGAGCATTTTTTCATATGCCTATTGGCCATCTGTATGTCCTCTTTGGAGAAGTGTCTATTCATTTCTTTCACCCATTTTTTGATTGGATTGTTTGTCTTTCTGATATTGAGTTTTACAAGTTCTTTATAAATTTTTATTATTAACCCGTTATCAGACATATTGTCAAATATGTTCTCCCATTGTGCAGTTTGTCTTTTTATTCTGTTCTTATTGTCTGTAGCTGTGCAAAAGCTTTTCAGTTTGATATAGTCCCATTTGTTTATCCTGTCTTTTATTTCACTTGCTCGTGGAGATAAATCGGGAAATATATTGCTGCAAGAGATGTCAGAGAGCTTACTGCATATGTTTTCTTCTAAGATGCTTATGGTTTTACAACTTACATTTAAGTCTTTTATCAATTTTGAGTTTATTTTTGTGAAAGGTGTAAGTTGGTGGTCTAGTTTCATTTTTTTGCAGGTAGCTGTCCAATTTTCCCAACACCATTTGTTGAAGAGTCTGTCTTTACTCCATTGTATGCTTTTACCTTCTTTGTCAAATATCAGTTGTCCATAAAAGTGTGGGTTTATTTCTAGGATCTCTGTTCTGTCCCATTGATCAGTATGCCTGTTCTTATGCCAGTACCAGGATGTTTTGATTACAATGGACTTGTAGTATAACTTGATATCCGGAAGTGTGATACCTCCCACTTTATTCTTTCTTTTCAACATTGCTGAGGCTATTCGTGTTCTCTTTTGGTTCCATACAAATTTTTTGAATATGTGTTCTATATCTTTGAAGTAAGTCATTGGTATTTTCATCGGTATTTCATTGAATTTATAAATTGCTTTAGGTAATATAGACATTTTAATGATGTTTATTCTTCCTAACCATGAGCACGGTATATGCTTTCACATTTTTGTATCTTCCCTGATTTCTTTTATCAATATTTTATAATTTTCCGAATACAAGTCTTTAATCTCCCTGGTTAAATTTATTCCTAGATACTTTATTTTTTTGGTTGCAATGGTGAAGGGGGTTGCTTCCTTAATTTCTTTATCTGACAATCCATTGCTAGTGTATAAAAATGCCTCTGATTTCTGAGTATTAATTTTATATCCTGCCACCTTGCGGAATTCATTTATCAGGTCCTGTAGTTTTTTGACTGAGACTTTAAGGTTTTCTATATACAATATCATATCATCTGCAAATAATGATAGTTTTACTTCTTCTTTTCCAATTTGGATGCCTTTTAATTCTTTTTCCTGTCTGATTGCTGTGGCTAGGACTTCCAGAACTATGTTGAACAAGAGTGGTGAAAGGGGGCACCCCTGCCTTGTTCCTGATGTTAAGGGGATTGCTTTTAATTTTTGCCCATTGAGTATGATGTTGGCTGTGGGTTTGTCATAGATGGGCTTTTTTCATGTTGAGGTATGTTCCCTGTATTCCCACTTTGTTGAGAGTTTTGATCATGAATGGGTGCTGGATTTTATCAAGTGCTTTTTCTGCATCTATTGAAATTATCATGTGGTTTTTCTCCTTCCTTTTGTTTATGTGATGAATCACATTGATTGATTTGCATATATTGTACCAGCCTTGCTTCCAAGAATAAATCCCACTTAATCATGGTGTGTGATTTTTTTTATATATTGCTGGATCAGGTTTGTTAATATTTTGTTGAGGATTTTAGCATCTAAATTCATCAGGGATATTGGCCTATAATTTTCTTTTTTTGTGTTGTCTTTGCCTGGTTTCAGAATCAGAATTATGATTGCCTCATAAAAGGAGCTTTGAAGTCTTCCTTCCTCTTGAATTTTTTGAAATAGCTTGAGAAAAATAGGAATTAGTTTTTCTTTGAATATTTGGTAGAATTTACTTGTGAAGCCATCAGGCCCAGGACATTTCTTTTTTGGGAGTTTTTTGATAACTGTTTCGATGTAATTTGTTGTAATCAGTCTGTTTAGGTTTTCTGATTCTTCCAGATTAATTTTTGGAAGATTATATGTTTCAAGGAATTTGTCCACTTCATCTAGGTTGTCTAGCTTTTTGGCATACAGTTCTTCATAGTATTTTCTTACAATGTTTTATATTTCTGTTGTGTCATTTGTTATTTCTCCACTCTCATTTCTAATTTTATTTACTTGAGTCCTCTCTCCTTTTTTCTTGGTGAGTCTGGTTAAAGGTTCATCAGTCTTGTTTACCTTTTCAAAGAACCAGCTCCTGGTTTCATTGATCCTCTGTATTGTTTCTTTAGCCTCTATGGTCATTTATTTCCTCTCTGATCTTTATTATTTCCTTCCTTCTACTACCTCTGGGCTTTACTTGCTGTTCTTTTTCTAGTTCATTTAGGTGCAGGGTCAAGTTGTTTATTTGAGCTTTTTTTAGCTTTAAAGGTATGCCTGTAATGCTATGATCTTCCCTTTCAGAACTACTTTTACTGTGTCCCATAAATTCTGTGTTGAGGTATGCTCATTATCGTTCATTTCTAGGATTTTTTTTATTTCTTCTTTGATCTCATTGTTAACCCATTTGCTTTTTAATAACATGCTATTTAGTTTCCAAGTGTTTGAGTATTTTTCAGTTTTTCTGTTGTGGTTGATTTCTAGTTTCATGCCATTGTGATCAGAGAAAGTGCTCGATATGATTTCAATCTTCTTAAATTTGTTGAGGCCACTTTTGTGCCCTAATATTTGGTCTATCTTAGAGTATGTACCATGAGCACTTGAAAAGAATGTATATTCTGCTGCTTTAGGGTGAAAGGTTCTGAAGATATCTACTAAATCAGGTTGATCTAATGTGACCTTTAAGTCTGCTGTTTCTTTGTTAATTTTCTTTCTTGAGGATCTATCTAGTCATGTTAGTAGGGTATTGAAATCCCCTGCTATTATAGTATTGCTGTTGATCTTGCCCTTTAAATCCATCAAAGTCTGCTTTATATATTTAGGTGCTCCTATATTAGGTGTGTAGATATTTTTAAGGGTTAAATCTTCCTGTTGGATTGCTCCCTCTATCATTATGTAGTGATCTTCTTTATCTCTTACAATAGCCTCTGTTTTAAAGTCCATTTTGTCTGATATAAATATTGCTACCCCAGCTTTTTTTTAATTTACATTTGCGTGAAATATTTCTTTCCATCTTTTTATCTTCAGTCTATGTGCATCTTTTGTTTTAAGGTGTGTCTCTTGTAGACAGCATATGTATGGGTTCTGTTTTCTTATCCACGCAGCTACCCTATGTCTTTTGATCGGATCATTTAATCCATTTACATTTAAAGATATTATTGATATGTAGTTGTTTATTGCCATTATATTCTTTAAAACTGTATTTCTGTTTTGCTATATTCTTTTTCCCCTTTGATCTGTTTACAACAGGCCCCTTAACATTTCTTGCAGCATTGGTTTGGTTGTAGTTAATTCCTTGAGTTTTTTTTTTGGGGGGGGTGTCTGGAAAGCTTTTTATTTCTCCTTCAATTTTAAATGATAGCCTTGCTGGATAAAGTAGTCTTGGTTGTAGGCTCTTGTTCTGCATAACTTTGAATATTTCTTGCCATTCCCTTCTGGCCTCAAGTGTTTCTGTTGAGAAGTCAGAAGTCATTTTTATTGGGGCTGCTTTGTAGCTGATAGCCTTTTTATTTCTAGCAGCTTTTAATATTTTCTCTTTATCACTTAGCTTTGGTATTTTAATTATGATGTGTCTTGGTATAGATTTCTTTGGGTTTCTCTTTAATGAAGTTCTCTTACTTCTTGAACTTGTGAGACATTTTTCTGCCTTAATTTAGGGAAGTTTTCAGCTATGATATGTTTGAACAAACTCTCTATTCCTTGTTCTTTCTCTTCTTCTTCAGGAACCCCTACGATGCGAATGTTATTTCTCTTCATATTGTCACAGAGCTCTCTTAGAATTTCCTCAGACTTTTTGAGTCTCTTTTCTTTTTTCTGCTCCACTTCCATGCTTTCATTTATCTTGTCCTCTAACTCGCTTATTTGATTCTCAGCTTCATCCATCCTGCTTTTAATTCCTTCCATTGTGTTTTTTACCTCTGATATTGTATTTGTCATTTCTGACTGATTCCTTTTTATTATTTCAATGTCCTTTTTTACTTTTGCTATCTTTTTATTTAGGTATTCGTAATGACCATCTATTGTTGTTCTAAGATCTTTGAGCATCCTATCAATTGTTATTTTAAACTCTGCTTCTGGTAATTTGGTTATATCTGACTCATTTAGGTCCTTTTCTGGGGATTTCTCTTGATTCATTTGTGTTGCATTTCTTTGCCTTCTCATTTTCTCTGTGTAAAAGAAGTTTTTGGCCACTGGAGTCCACTGGGTGTGGCCTCTGTGTTCCCTACGTGTGGTCTGTCTGCAGGCTCTCCATCCTGTCTGCTGCTGCTACCTAGGGCACTAGAGTATGGGCATTGCCCATGCCAGCCCACTGGGGCCGTTGCTGTGTTTTCTGCCTCTCCTTCATGGAAGGGGCTGTGATCAAGTGCTCCCGTGTACAAATTTGGTTGCCTTGGTCTTCACCCTGCCCCCTGCGGGTGGGGTTATGCTCGGCCCTGAGGGCAGGGGTGAGCACCTTTGCTCAGCTGCGGGTCTCCGCCTCCACTTATCTTTCTTAATCAAAGCAAGCAGCATAAAATTTAAGATTAACATTGAGTTCTTTTCGTCAATTATTCAGTTAGAAACTTGTTCTCCAAAGAGGACTCTTGGGGTTGCAAATACTAATTGGCTTTCAGTGAGTAACAGTGGCTATGAATAGTTACAAATTTAAGAAAAGGTGGTATTTTCCTAACAGAATTAGGTTTTCACCTGAAGGCATCTTATTTTACTGGGGAAACAAAACTGACAAATTTCTTGAATATTTCTGCCCATTGCTCATATAGTTAGCATTATATTTTACACATTATTTTATATTTAGGTGACATTTTAGTAAGCCCTGTTATACAATGTTGAGTGGCCAAAAGGAGGTGGCCCTTAATCATTCTAAGAGTATAGGAGAGTCTACAGAAAGGCTTTAGAGTCAAACATTTTGATTTGTTACCCAGCTCTTACATACATACACTGTATATGACATTTGGAAAGTTCCATAATCTCTTAGTTTCAGTTTCTTCATTAATAAAACATAAATAATAGTAACAGTGCCTACTCTATTGGGTTCTTAAGAGCATAAAATGAAATAATTCTAATAATCTATGTATGGTACTTTGCTGAGTTTTTAAATAAATTATTATGAAATAAAGGTTTTGTATAATTTTGATTACCTCCAAGAATGTTTACTGAAGTCGCAAGCTAATTCTTGCTATAAAAAAAGAAACAAAGATGTAGGGGATTAAATAATTGGCCCAGATCACATCTAGTTTGTAATAGACAAAACTAGCACCAACATTTCTCAATTCTAGAGTTACATACTTTCCATATCTGTGACTCCTCCTTTCGGATATTGCTCCAATAAAGATAGTTTTATTGTAGAGTTAGAGTCATCACTTAACTCAGAGGTCAGGAACCTATGGCTCGTGTAAAGCCAGTATCCATGGCCACCATCACAGCCGCCTGACCCATGCGGGTTCACATTGGATTCAGACAGTCGGAGCCAAAAGCTGATGGGCCATCATATTTAATCCTAGCTTGCATCCAGCGACCAAGTAAAAACACATGCTGGGCTCCAAAACCCACTCACATTCAGTGCTCACAAAGCTACTAACTTATCCGAGTTTCCTAGAATCAAAAGTTTCTAGCTCACCAGACTTACTCACCTATGTTCCCCATCTCCTTCCTTCTCCCTGCACAAACTCTGCACAAACTGGCTTCTCCTTCAGCACTCTGCCATCTTGGCTGCTTCTCCTGGCCTCCTCCATGTGGCCTTCTCTGCTCTCCTCTCTAATGCCAATCTCAGGAACCGAGAGAGCAAGCTCCCATTCTGCCCCTATTTTATAGTGTGGAAATCAAAACCTTTAATCTAATATACAAAGAAGGAAGTCTCTGATACAAAGTCACTTATCTGAGGCATAATTGGATTGCACCACCCCACATTAAAAAGGGTGGGAAAAGCTTAATCCTAAAACCAAGCCCCAGGCTACAAGGATCCTGCCTACCCATGCCCGCCCCCAACACACATTAATATCACCTGGGTGACAGCTTCCATGTGGGCAGCGCCATCTTTAACAAAGTGAGCATAATATATTTTATCTGCCCAACAGCTCGCGAGCCAGATGTGGCTCTTTTGATGGCTGCATCTGGCTCGCAGACAAAGCTTTAATAAAAAATAATAATAACATTAAAAATATAAAATATTCTCATGTATTACAATCCATTCATTTCCTACCACTCATGTTTATGGTTGCGGGTTGCTGGAGCCAATCACTCTGTCCTTCAGGACAACACCAAATTTTTATTGAATAATGCATAACGTACATGGGTCATTGTATGGCTCTTATAGAATTACATTTTAAAATATGTGGCATTTGTGGCTCTCTCAGCCAGAAAGGTTCCCGATCCCTGACTTAACTCATTGACTATTCCACGCAGCTGGTGAAGGGATGTCAGTCTGAGAAAAAAAGAACATATATGTGTATTGAAATCAAAATATGCATAGTTATGTTTTAACTACAGAGGTGCTCTAGAAGATCAAGATGCTTTTAGCAGACCTTGTTTCTTTTCTCTTATTGTTAATAAGGAAAGATCTGGATTTGGAGGTGGCGGCTACTTGAAGCTGCAAGGACTAGGTTTGTAGATGCCTCTGACATTGTAAGAGACTAAGAGTAAAAATGAGTTTTGATAGAAAGAGTCAGCTATCTGGCACATTAAATGTTGTGCAAAACTAAAATGTCTAAGTGGACACGGTTGCAAGGATGTTCAAAAATGCCCATTAAACACTGTAATGCATTTTACTATGGGTCAGTTGATGTGAATGGGAGATATCTTAAAGTAAAAGAAGTAAAAGCAGCTCTTTTTTGACATAGTTAAGAAAGTAAAGGAGGAAACTTTTTCCATATGGTCAGCTAAGTTAGTCTGATAAACCATGTAACTTTACAGAAATATGTGGCTAGGCAAAAACATTTTCATTTAATTTAATATATATTTTTTAAACTTCCTAAAAGCCTCAAGAGTTGACAAAGCCGTCAGGAAGAGCCGTGCCGAAAATGAAGGGAAAGCAAGGATCCAGATTGATAAAATGCATTAAGACCACTTTCGCCCTGAGAGCATTTGCTGATTCTGTAATACTAGATTTTTCATTTCCCCCATTTGATGAGATGATAGAGGCATAATTTAGAGTTCAGAGCTGGTTTAGCAGAGAACCATTTCTATGATATTCTGAGGCTCCCAAAGTGCTGGAAAATTAAAAATGAGGGATCTGTTACATAGAATTTGGACCCAAATTTCAGGGCCCAAGTGAGACTATTTTTGGATCAAGGAACCTCAAAACTTAAACTTGTTTTTAGTAGTAGCAGACTGGTAATGCTCTCTGGTACCTAGCAGAAGCAAAGGATATTCTGTGGAGAAAATACCTTCATATTATACCTCAAACTGTTCTTGTACTTTTTCACATACAATATCTAAGTAGTATATTAAAAGTAATAGAAAACACAGGAACCTTGAGTTGCAAGTTAAAACCAGTTGAAAACTGTGGGACAGGTAGAGCCAAAAAGGCTTCCAATACTGGAATTATTAAAGCAGATGCTAACACAATCATGCATAAAGAAATGAATGTATTTGCTTGATAGTATCCAAACCCTAATTAATTTATAGCTATAATGAGAGATCTTTTCTTTACCAAATGTAGGATAAGAGGAAGAGAAATCTAACAAATCTAAGAGGAAAATTCATCTCTCCTGCAATAATAATACAGAAGTGGAATGTGTTAACATGTTTCAATGTCCTGTTTGTGAACAAATATTAGCACAATAACTCAACACACTAATTAAAATATCCTGGCAGGATATTTAATTCACCTCAACTAACTTCCAAAAAAAAAAAAAGAACCTAAAAGGTGGTGGAGGAAACTAGTTTTTATCGAGCACCAGTTATTTTCAGACACTGTGCTACATATTCCCACATAGTCATGTCTGATCCTCATAGTGCCCTTTAAAGAGGAAGACCCCTAAACTTCAAAATTAAAATCATTATTGAAAGTAAAATGCCTAATAAATAGTGGAGTTATCATTTATTCTATCTTGAAGAGCCAAGCTTTACCCACTGTGGCATGCTCTTGTCAAGCAGAACATTGCAGGAGGCAAGGAAATGCTGCCAGAAGAGAGAAGCGGTCCAAAAATGTAGAAAAGACTAAAAGGTCAGTTTTAGTGCACTTATTCTATAGGACATAACCCATAATTGGATTCATCTTTATATTGCACTGGGGCCAACTAGTTCACTAGATTGTCCTATATGAATGTGTCATAGGCAAACTGAACCCAAACTGTATAAAGCCAAAGCTATCTTTCTTCCAAAATGTGCTCCTTCACTCTTAGGCCTTATTTTTGTAAGTAGCAACACCCTTTCATAAAAGTCTGAAACCTTGAAGTCACCTTGACTCTTTCTTCTCCCATAACTCCACACCAACATAGGTCACTCATACTTTTCAATTCTCTCCTTACTATGCCTTAAAACATCTGTTACTCTCCATCTTGCTTCCTTCACCAGAGTTCAGAAGGGATTAACTACATTTTACCTTGATGTTAGAATATTTTGTGAACTGGCCTGGTTTCTATTCTCATCTTCCTGCAGTTCCCTACAGTACTATCAGAATAGTTTCCAAAAAGACACATGGTCCCCTGACTCTTGGCTCCACCCCCCAGGATTTTCAAACAAATTTCATCCCTTTTTGGTCCTGTCCTTTCTTGCTTTATTTATTTACTTATTTTTTAAATTTTGATTCTCCCCTTTCCACCTAGCCTACTAAATCACACTGGTGTCCTGAACCCAACATACTACTGGATGCTTTTGTGCCTTGCCCGAATGCCTGATAGGAACACAACGTGTCATGTATAGATCCTAGGTAAACAGCCTGTTACCCTCGGGGATAAGTGGATCCTAATCAGATGCAACACAATCACTTGAAAGATTTCTTAAGAACATTTTTAGTCTCTGGATTGCTACAAAACCTAGTCATAAATCCAAGCAGAGGCTTCCTAAGTATTAGTTTATTTATTTATTTATTTTTCTCTTTTCTTTCTTCCTAATTAGAAAGGTATCTGCAGCTGTGTCCTCAGCCATGGAACTGGTACTAACATTTTAAAGGCTTAGAAGTTTCTGAAAATCTGTCAGGATAGAAAACAAACACATATGAAGTGGCTCCATGGGCCAGATATTCTAAATGCATCAACTCTAAAGGAGTAATTTGGAAATTTTTATGTGTACATGAATCACCTCAATTAATCTGCAGTGGGGCTGAGATTTGGCTTTTCTATGAATCCCCAGGTGATGTTTTTGGTGTTGGTCCACAGAATACAATTCAAGTAGCAAATTTCTGGTCTACAACACATTGATGTTGATGTGGCATTGTGTTTGAAATTGCCTAAATTATTATCCTTCTGCAAACACCCTGTGCAAGAGCTGGACTTCAGCTGATGGCATATTGCATCATGTTTAGAGGTAAGTCATTTACCTATTCAGGCACTGAGTAAAGACTAAAGCAGTCTCTAATGGGATATGCACATTTTGATTGGAGGGAACCAGGTGATATGGCAAAGTTGGCCCTCAGAGACAGTGAGAAGGCTTACAGATGCCTCACTGTGAGAATCATAAACACAAGGAAAACAGGTCAAGGGGATTCAAAGATGAACATCTTCATGGTCATCGCTAGTATCACCATGTGAACATATATTACTGATAGATAAAATGGCTACTCAGCTGCCATCCTGAGAACAATGCAAGCCCAAAGGAGGAAGAAAGGCTCTAATCAGAACATTCCCATCCCCAACTATAAGTTTGAGGTTAATTTGCTTGCTATTCTCTCTCTTAATGGGTTCCTGGCCTTTACTTTAAAATGTAGCAAAAAGTTTACCATTGCAGAAGTGTCAGGAAAATCTTACATTGGGAGAGGAACCTGACAATTAGGGGCATTTAAGTCACAATGGTTGTTTGTAAAAGCCTCGCCACAGGCCCAGAGGCACCAGGACTCAGCTGTTTCTGGGAAATACCTGACCCTGGCTGTCTTAAAGATTTACCAAGGACACCAGATAGAACCACACTGATTAGGCCTGTGCTACATCAAAAAAAAACTTGCAGAGGAGGTATTTCAGCAGTTGAATCCCCTCCTCTAGCTCACCTTCAAGTCAGTTACCAAGGCCATAAACCAAGACATGCTAATCCACCCCCACCCCCTATATCTACCACTTCCTCCTGCAGCTTGGGGCTGAAACCCTTGTTGGTCTCAGCCCATCCACAACCAGGCGCTTTTAAAATAAATTTTTCTTTTGGAACAAACACACTAGCCTCATGTTTTTGGTTCAGCCTATGGTTTCTGCCTTTCTGTTACAAGCCCATGTATGCACTTTACATGTAGTTAATAATGCACATAGTATTTTTAAAAATAACTACATTTCTTTTTTTGCAATGAACCTAGATAGTCTTTAACTAAAACTAATATAAATTGTTTCCCTTTCTGCTTCTATTTGGCACAGGAAACATTTGTGATATTATAAGGCATTTATGTAAAAAACAAACAAAACTAGTCTCCTCTACTGACACTGAGTGACAGGCCTAGGATATCATTTTGCTTCAAGAATGCTTTTCATCCAGTGACCTGAGTCTGTGCCTGAGATGCTTCCTCTTGGACTTTCTGGTTCAGACCTCCGTAGAGCAGATGGGTTGACTATTTTTGCTAAAAGGCTAAAATACTCTGATCCCAAGGAACACTTAGTGCTTGGAAGGCAAGTCATTTGTCTTCAGAGCGGCCTGAGGCTGAGTTTCTTCCTCAAATGGCACCCTGCACTCCTCATTTTTAGTGAAAACAGATGAGCTGTGACATTTTTGGCCCCAATCTGACAAATACCACTACAAAGATGAATACATTCTAGGCCTTGCTTTTTTAAAAAAAAGCATACATAGAAATGCCAGATATCATTGTTAAAAGTTCCCAGAAAGCTTTCTGGAAAATCAAAGACCACTGGAATTACAAAGCCCCAGAGAAAAGCAAGAAGCTCACCGGGTACCCAGAGTGTCTTCTAGATGCAGTTCCTGTCCTTTCAGCAACTTAGCAAATATTTACCAGGGTCTAAGACACTGAATCTTTATCTCCATGTTAATTTTATATATATATATATATATATATATATATATATATATATATATATATACACACACACACACATATACACACATATACACATATACATATACATACATACACACACATACGTACATATATATTTATAATAACATATATATAATATATATGTTACAAACTCTACATTTCTTTTAAAAAAGTATGACTTTTTATACAGTACATTTTGTATTGAAAGACATAAGCATACCCATTAAAATTGAGTCATCTGAAAACTACAATATAAAACCAGCATTTTTAAAATCTGTGTTACATGGCTCTTTGTAATCTGACTCTGGTTTACCTATCAAAACTCATTTTGTGATGTCCATACCTCTCCCAGAATGTTCCAGCGGTATTGAACTATTTTTTGTTCCTTGAGTGTTTCAGACAATTTTATAGTTCTGTATTTTTTATGCAACTCATTCCCTCTGTCTGGAATGTCTTTCTCCATAATTTTCTCCTAGTGAACTCCTGTTTATCCTTCATAATCCAGTTCAGATATCACTTTCTCCTACTATCTGCTTCTCTTCAAAAGTCAATCACTTCATTTTGATCATAATGTCATACTTCAAATGAGTTTTTAAATAATACCAATCATACATTACATTATAGTTATTGGTTTACATTTCTGTAAGCAACCATGAATAGCTTATTTCTTTTCATCTTTTTAACTTTTGGACCTAATATGGGACTGAAATATTTATGAAACCAAAATTGAATTGAGAGAGCTAGTGAAGACTTCAGTTGAATCTAGTCCACTGTTTGCAAAACACTTTGTAGAACAGAGATTTTAGCAATCATGTAGTGTCACATATAAAATAAAAAACAGATAATAATAATTCTAAAAGGCAGTGGAGTATATAAGGAATTATGCTAAGTGCTTTATGCATATTATTTCACTTAAAAGTAGAACAACTTCCAGAAGTTTATATTATTGTCTTCATTTTACCCATTATGCTAAAGAAATGCTAGAGATAAAATTCAAGTCCAGATGTGTTGAGTTCAAAACCTATAGTTAACTATTATGCTTTTCTAGCTCCAAAAATGTATAATTTAATGGAACCTAGCAATCAGCCTGAATGAATACTGTGAGTGACATAACAGAGGTTAGCATTCTTCTGGGGAGGTAGCCACATTCCACTCAGAATGTGAAGTTTGGACAAATAACTTCAAGCAGACATGTCAAGTACAATGCAGTACTATGGACAGCCCATACCTCCATTAACAACATGTGACTACTTCTGAGACAAAGAAGTGAGCTGTCAGTCTGCAGCCAAAAGTCACATACTGTGGAAGTGCAGTCTTCACACATCCACTTTACCTTCTGTGAATCCAGTTTCATTTCAGGCATGAAGACACTCCACCTTGTTCTCCTCCAGTACAAAGAGAAAAGGGTAAGCACACACATGTGTGCTCTTGGGCCATCCCCATATATGAGGTGTAACATCTATATGAGGGGTCCCCAAACTTTTTACACAGGGGGCCAGTTCACTGCTCCTCAGATCATTGGAGGGCCAGACTATAAAAAAAAACTATGAACAAATCCCTATGCACACTGTACATATCTTATTTTAAAGTAAAAAAACAAAACAGGAACAAATACAATATTTAAAATAAAGAACAAGTAAATTTAAATCAACAAACTGACCAGTATTTCAATGGGAACTATGGGCCTGCTTTTGGCTAATGAGATAGTCAATGTCCGGTTCCATATTTGTCACTGCTAGCCGTAACAAGTGATATGACGCGCTTCCGGAGCCGTGACACATGCATCCCGCCTCACTGGAAGTAGTACTGTACGTGAGCGACACTGCGCTTTGCCGCGCTGCCACATACAGTACTCCAGGAGCACAGGATGCATGACCACCAATGAAAGAGCTGCCCTTCCAGAATGACCACCAATGAAAGAGCTGCCCCTTCCAGAAGTGCCAGGGGCCAGATAAATGGCCTCAGGGGGTCACATGCGGCCCACGGGCCATAGTTTGGGGACCCCTGATCTAAATGATTATGTATACAAACAGAGGGGACTTTAGCAGTCATTGAGCCTAAGCTTTAGTGTAGGGGGTAGAATTTGAGATTGGCTTGAGTTTTTAATGTTTATATAGGAACTAGTTTCTGTGTCTGTTCTATAAATCTCCTTTAACTAATTTCTGGATGCTGCCAATCATGTAATAAGTAAAGAGGAAGAGATAAAAGAAAGGGAAAGAAAGAAAGAAGAAAAGAGAGAGAGAAAGAATGAAAGAAAGAAAGAAAAAAAGAGAGATAGAAAGAAGGAAGGAGGGAAGGAAGGAGAGAGAGAGAGAGAGAGAGAGAGAGAGAGAGAGAGAGAGAGATAAAAGGAAAGAAGAAAAGAAAGAAGTAAGGCCTTACCAAGCTGTGGCACAGTGGATAGAGCATTGACCTGGGATGCTGAGGACCCAGGTTCAAAACTCTGAGCTCACTGGCTTGAGCACAGGCTCACCAGCATGAGTATGGGGTGGCCAGCTTGAATGTGGGATCATAGACATGATCCCATGGTCACTGGCTTGAGCAAAGGGTTACTCACTCTGCTGTAACCCCCCAGTCAAGGCACATATGAGAAAGCAATCAATGAAGAACTAAGAAGCTGCAACAAAGAATCGATGCTTCTCATCTCTTTCTGTCCCTTTCTGTCTGTATCTGTCCCTCTCTCTGTCTCTCTCTCTGTCTCTGTCACAAAAAAAAAAAAAAAAAACACCCAAAAATTAAAAAAGAAAAGAAAAAAAGAAAAAGGAAATGAAAGGAAGGTGGGAAGGAAGGATATTGAATTGGAGCTCAGAATTTTTTCTCTATTTCTGCCTAGATTTCTGGCTTCTTTGTAACCTTGGATAAACTTGTTTTGTTTTGTTTTGTTTTTCCCCTCTGGACCTCATATTCATTTGTAAAATGAGGAGGTTAGATTAGATTATTTCTAAAGCCTTTCTTATTTGTGCTAAAAGTAAGTGCTACATTCATGTGCTAAGCAAAATGCACTAAGTTTGTAATATTGAAGGTTGCCCAGTACAGTGGTTTACTGATTCATTCACTCAACAAATATTTACTGAGAGCCTGAGATGTGCCAGAGGTTGTTCTATGACCAGAAAACATCAGAGCAGACACCTTATGCTTCCCTTTACATGACTGTAACCTTTACTTTTAAACAGTGCACAGAGATAAGAATCCTTGTGTATTACTTTTGGGAACCAAAATATATTAAGTAAATGAGAGGCCTTCCAAAGTATCTGGAACATTCTATCTAAAAAACTGGTTTCTTCAGTCAACACCACCATCAGGAGAGCCATGTTGTAATGTGTACCTTCCACAGGGATGAAACTCTGTTTTCTAATTGCCCTGTGGTGTTAGAGCTTGAGTCAGTCTAACCCGGGCTCACTGTCTTGTTTGCAATTAATTTCTTCATTGGCAGGCTCTCAGGCCATCTCCACCTGTGTCACCTAAGGTCCTTCTTTTGTCCACTGTATGGCTTTGGTGAAAGGTTTCCCTAGAACTTTGGTAGTTTTCCTTAAAAACACTGTTATTACCTCTTCTTATCACATGGAGGGGTCAATCACATCAGTCACTAGCTATCACTAGAAAGGGGACCTTTGATAAAAGAGAAATAACACATTCCTTCTCCAAGGGACCTTCTTTAACTTGGTTTGCAGAAATCTTCCTTCAAAAAAGAGAACCAGTAATTCACTTCAAATTTAGTGGTAGGCTCTATGATGTCAGAAAGAATGGCTGTGAGATGGCCATTTCTTCAGTGCATGAACTTGGCAGAGCATGCAATCTCTGGGTCATGGATTCTAGTGAGAAAATACTGTGTAACTCAGAGTGTTATTGTGAAAATTAAATCAAATAATAGGCAAATGCCTATCAGCTAAAACCAAGCATTACAGAGAGAATACATCCATCACCAATAGTCAAGAAGGACACCAAAATATGCATGTAAATAGCCAGTTACATGTTATATAGAAGAATGTTCAAATAGGAGATTTTTTAATGTTGGAGGTGAAAACCTAAGAAATGACCTGCTCAACTCACTAAGTATTTACCATATATCTATGGCCTCCAAGTTCCAGCACAATAAACACTAGTTTCCTTCTCTAACTTTCCTTAATATCCTACCCAAAGTTCTATAATAAAATCAACTGTTTCTCCAGATGGATGATTCTAACTTCCTAGGTGTTAGGGTGTTAGGATCACTTATTGCACTTACTGACTTGCTCACCAATAAATCAAAAAAGCAATCTTGGTGAAGGAATCTGGGTTCATGTCATAGATTTGCCACTTCAGCATCTGCATGGATTTAGGTATGTAGACCTTTCTAGACCCAATTGTTTTCAGCTACAAAATGGTAATTTATAGCTGCTTTACCAATCTTTGCAGGTTTTATATAAAGATCAAAAACTCATACTCTTCAGCTTTCTAAGTTTGGAACTTTTATAAATGTAAGATTATTATTTTTCTAATATATTTAAATATATTCAAATAAAGTAAAAGTTTTTTGGAATATGTATGTGTATTTATAATAAAGAAATTTAGATATCTTTTCTGTTCTTAAAACTCTACCCTAGCTAGAAATTAAAACTTGTCACCTGTGAAAAAGCCATCATTAATGTTTTTCTCTCTTGGTCCTGTAAAAACAGGAAATAGCACCATCATGAGACAAGTAGAGTGATTACATTATTTGCTGAACTAAAAGTCCGTGGTTTGAAGAAGATGCCACTCTCCCACCCACGAACAACATGTGAATTAGCAAACCTGATGTACAGAACATTATTTTTCTGATATTAAAAGTTATTTTATTTTTTCAACTATCTCATATATGTAATTGAGTCACTATCTGTGGTACTGGTATCAGCATTAAAATTCTCCAGTAACCTGGAAGAGGTGCAAATAATTTTTATTGTATACATTTAAAGTATACATTGTGATGATGTTTTCAGATACACACACACATATATACATTTAAGATCAATTTTCTTAGCAAATTTCAAGTATAAAATACAGTATTATTAACTGTAGCCACCATTTCATACATTAGATCTCTAGAACTTCATCAGCATAGCTGATCCTTTGAACCCTTTGACCAACATCTTTCCGTTTCCCCTTTTCTCCCAGCTCCTAGTAGCAACACTCTATTCTTTACTTTCATAAATTCAACTTTTTTAGATCTCACATTTGTAATATCATTCATTATTTGTCTTTCTGTGCTTGACTTATCTCAGCATAAAGTCCAGGTTTAACCATGCTCTCACAAATGGTAAGATTTCATTATTTTTAAAACTACAGAAATTCTACTGCATACATATATCACATCTTCTTTATCCATTCACTGTAAATGGACACTTTGGTTGTTTCTATATTTGGATATTGTAAACAAGCTGCAACAAACATGGGGTGCAGATATCTCCTCAAGATACTGTTTTCATTTCCTTTGGATATATGCCTAGAAGTGGGATTGCTGAATCATATAATAGTTCTATTATAATTTTTTGTGGAACCTCTCTACTCTTTTTCCATAGCAGCTGCACAATTTTATATTCCCATCAGCAGTGTATAAGTGTTCCCTTTCCTTCACATCCTCGCCAACACTTACCGTTTCTCTTTTTGATAACCATTCTAATAGTGTGAGGTAGTAGCCCATTGTGATTTTGATTTGCTTTCCCTTGATGATTAGTGATGTTGAGCACCTTTTTATGTACCTGTTGGCCATCTGGATATTTTCTTTTGAAAAATATTTAGGCCCTTAGCCAATTTTTTAATCCAGTGGGGTTGTTTGCTTGTTTGTTTTTGGCTATGAAGTTATGAAGTTGTTTGAGTTTCTTATACATCTTGGCTGTAAACCCCTTATTAGATAAGTAGTTTGCAAATATTTTCTCCTATTCTGTAGTTTGCCTTTTCATTTTGATTATTTCCTTTATCTTGCAGAAAGTTCTTAGTTTGA